>NC_091748.1:55043435-55162425 GCF_043380555.1 Nothobranchius furzeri | reverse complement strand
GTTTAAATCAAGGCTAAAGGCTCACTTTTTTTTATTTAGCTTTTGGCTTTTAATGTTGAACGTTTAGTGCTTTTGGCCGTGACTTATTTGGTGTGTGTTATTGTACTGCCACTGTCTTTTGATTCTGTTGTTTGTACTCTTAATTGTTATTTACTTCTCTGTTTTAATTGTTTTGTACAGCAGCATGGTCAGCTGCTATGCTGAGTGGCAAAGTGCTTCAGAAATAAATTACAGGTGTGCCAATTATATGGATACACCTTAATAAAATGGGAATGGTTCATGATAATTACGTCCTGTTTGTGGCACATTAGTTTATGTGAGGGGGCCAACTTTTCAGGATGGTTGGTGACCATGGTGACCATTTTGAAGTTGGCCATCTTGGATCCAACTTTTGTGTTTTCAGTAGGAAGAGGGTCATGTGACACATGAAACTTATTGGGAATTTCACAAGAAAAACAATGGCGCGCTTTGTTTGAATGTAAATTTATTCTTTCATGAGTTATTTACTCATGTATTTGGCTTTCTTTATGTTTTTGAGGGTGCAATGGCAATGTTGTTGACGAAAGCAGCGTCCTGACCAATCACAAGCTTGCATTCTCTGTCTCACTTGACGGACGTTTAGAAAAGGGGACTGGACTTCGTCCGTCCTTGCGAGCCTGCTGGAGAGCCCTTGCAAGGACAGATAATGGCTTTGCGCGTCTCCGCACCGACGCAGACAAAGAAGCATAATCGTGGCTTTATTCTCTCATTACAGCCTGTGACACATGATGTAGTCTTTATCTGTTGTACGTTGATTGTCACAAGATGTTGTCTTGTGTTACAGATGAAGAACAATAGTAATCAGCGCTCAAGCATTTTTATACACAGGAGAAGGAGACGCGAGTCTCTACATCATGGTGACGAGAGACTTGCATCTAAAACGCTGGAGTGAGTGTGTGCAAATAAAACTGTTGATAGACTGACATTCTGGTGTGTGTTCATGTGTGTGTGATACGCTACAAACATTTATAATTGTAAAAATTGACAGCTTTAACTTTTTTTTTTATTTGGCCAATATAAAACGAATGTGCAGAAGAACCAAAAACTCCCAAAATGTGTTTGTGAGGAGTCTCATTAAATATAACAAAGTATAATAAATAATGTTTGTGATTAATGTGTGTCCTAACAGAACTATGGCGTTTAAAGAGTGCCACAACCCGTGCACGCGCATTGGGTCCACGGCGCGCGTGTGAACGGGACTCGCGAGCGCAAATATACATGGCGAGAGGTCATTTGTGCACTGAGAGGGAGCAAACTGTCTGTGAGCGCACAAGGATGTGCACAAGTGACAAACCTGCGTGCGCGCGTTGTCAACGAGCACACGGCAGAGGAAAACGTGCGCGCGCGGCAGCCTCTGTGCGCGCTCGGCAGCCTCTCTGCGCGCTCGGTTTCTGACTCCTGCTCGCTCGGCGGTAAGGGCTTTTGGCACTCTGGAGGCGTGGCCTGTGGCAGATCTTGTCTGTCCTCTGATTGGTTAGTTCACCCCTCACTTTACCCTCTATCTATATAAAAAAGTCTGATGTTCAGTAGTTGCTGGCATAGCTCAGCTGGGAGAGCGGGTGACTCTCGCCCCGGAGGATTCAGGTTCGAGCCCGGGCAAGGAAAATGTAGTAGACGTCATGTTAATTTTTCTTAATTTCAGGTATTTTACAGTTGTGACCGTTCAACTGTCATTAAACGTCCGAATGTTTGCTGGGCAGTGTTTTAAAAAGTGCACATAAGCTAGATGGTTTTAACCATATAAAATTACATTTTTTGTGATACTGGAAAAATACATACTGAAATAAAACTACTGATTGAAAACTTTATGACTGTGGTTGTACAATATATGACTCACTAATACACTGCAAACTCCCTTAGAGTGGGGCTTCCAGAGAGAGAGAGAGAGAGAGAGGAGAGAGAGAGGAGAGAGAGAGAGAGAGAGAGAGAGAGAGAGAGAGAGAGAGAGAGAGAGAGAGAGAGAGAGAGAGAGAGAGAGAGAGAGAGAGAGAGAGAGAGAGAGGAGAGAGAGAGAGAGAGAGAGAGAGAGAGAGAGAGAGAGAGAGAGAGAGAGAGAGAGAGAGAGAGAGAGAGAGAGAGAGAGAGAGAGAGAGAGAGAGAGAGAGAGAGAGAGAGAGAGAGAGAGAGAGAGAGAGAGAGAGAGAGAGAGAGAGAGAGAGAGAGAGAGAGAGAGAGAGAGAGAGAGAGAGAGAGAGAGAGAGAGAGAGAGAGAGAGAGAGAGAGAGAGAGAGGTTCTTGCCTCATTAATGAATTGTTTATTTTTTTCAGTATTTAATTGACAAATTATCCTTTCAAATAATTAATTGATGAGTTTCATAATTGTCCATTTCGAATTGTTGAATGGACTGAGTAAAGTTTGGTGCACTTTATATATTTCAAAACATGTTTTTTTTATTTTAATGATGCATATAAATAACTTAAATGTTAATTTAATGAAATATTTCTATTTTTTCATTACCTCACCCTTGTTTTGACAAAAACGGGACCTTGCTGGATAATATCATGGAGAAACTATTTGTTCACAGTACATGGCTCAGTGAGGATCTGTGTACCAAAGGAGGAGATACTCAGAAATCTGTCTGCAGATTGTTACAACCCAGACTGGAAGTGGTGGGCTGTAATAAGAAAGGAGACCAAACAGAGGAGTGGGGTTCAACAACTGATTTATTTAACAAAAGTAAGGATTTACTAAAGCAAGTTAGTGAACAGAAAATGGCCATCTCAAGGTTTTACTCGGATGTCCCTCAGCAGGGTGCTGCACTGTTGAAGGTCATCTGAATGAAAGCTTGATATGCAGTTTCTTTATGAAATGGACAATTATGTAACTCATCAATTAATTATTTGAAAGGATAATTTGTCAATTAAATACTGAAAAAAGAAACAATTCATTAATGAGGCAAGAACTTCTCTCTCTCTTTCTCTTTCTCTTTCTCTTTCTCTTTCTCTCTCTCTCTCTCTCTCTCTCTCTGGAAGCCCCACTCTAAGGGAGTTTGCAGTGTATTAGTGAGTCATATATTGTACAACCACAGTCATAAAGTTTTCAATCAGTAGTTTTATTTCAGTATGTATTTTTCCAGTATCACAAAAAATGTAATTTTATATGGTTAAAACCATCTAGCTTATGTGCACTTTTTAAAACACTGCCCAGCAAACATTCGGACGTTTAATGACAGTTGAACGGTCACAACTGTAAAATACCTGAAATTAAGAAAAATTAACATGACATCTACTGCATTTTCCTTGCCCGGCCTCGAAACTGGATCCTCCGGGGCAAGAGTCACCCGCTCTCCCAGCTGAGCTATGCCAGCAACTACTGAATATTAGACTTTTTTATATAGATAGAGGGTAAAGTGCGGGGTAAACTAACCAGTCAGAGGACAGAGAAGATCTGCCACAGGCCACGCCTCCAGAGTGCCAAAAGCCCTTACAGCCGAGCGAGCAGGAGTCAGAAACCGGGCGCGCAGAGAGGCTGCCGAGCGCGCACAGAGGCTGCCGCGCGCGCACGTTTTCCTCTGCCGTGTGCTCGTTGACAACGCGCGCACGCAGGTTTGTCACTTGTGCACATCCTTGTGCGCTCACAGACACAGTTTGCTCCCTCTCAGTGCACAAATGACCTCTCGCCATGTATATTTCCGCTCGCGAGTCCCGTTCACACGCGCGCTGCCATGTATATTTGCGCTCGCGAGTCCCGTTCACACGCGCGCCGTGGACCCAATGCGCGTGCACGGGTTGTGGCACGCTTTAAACGCCATACAGAACCCACATACACAGCCACACACACACACACACACACACACACACACACACACACACACACACACACACACACACACACACATCAAGGTTGCATCTGCTTTCACTCTTGATCTGTTATGTGATATTGTTAAAGAGGCTTCAGCCACCTCTACTTTAGTCTCCTCACCCCCTCCCCCAAAGATAATCCTTCCTAATTCTCCCCCCCCCCACCCACCCCCACCCATATGTGCCAGCTCGTACAAATTGTGATTGACTGCTGCACCACTTGCTGTGGATTTGTGTGTGTGTGTGTGTGTGTGTGTGTGTGTGTGTGTGTGTGTGTGTGTGTGTGTGTGTGTGTGTGTGTGTGTGTGTGTGTGTGTGTGTGTGTGTGTGTGTGTGTGTGTGTGTGTGTGTGTGTGTGTGTGTGTGTGTGTGTGTGTGTGTGTGTAGAAATGACCTTTCTTTCACCTCCTTGGAATTAGCTGGTTCACTTTTGGGTTTCAGGATCCTCTGTGTTTAATGACACTGTGCCTTAAACACACACACACGCACGCACGCATGCACACACGCACACACACACACGTACATGAGTGTATAAATATGACTTGTGAAGACACACGAGGCAGTAGGATGCCCTTTGTGCACTCCTAACAGTCTGGGCTACCGTCTGCTGAGAGAAGACCTGTTCAATCCAGCAGCAAACGTTTGTTTTGTTGTGCACATGGTACGACTTGGTGTCTCTGTAAACACTGCATGTATATTTCAGGATATGTACAGAGGTATTTTGCTGTGACTCGTGTATGTCCTTGAGGGGTTTCCTTTATTTTTAGTTGTCTTAACTAATTTTAGACCAATTTTCCACCCAAATCTCTTTATCCTGACAGAGCTCAGCATGAGCAGAAATATTTATTCTTCTTCAGCCTAAGGACAGTCTAACGCCGCATATTTTTTAAATTTCCATTTCCTTTTTGTGTACAAGAAGTCTTTTTGCTTCAGGCTCTATAAAACACATTCACAAAGGTGCAACTGACAAATTAGAAGCGAGACATTTCGTGAGTTTTTATCCACCAGATGAAAGCGATTTGAATCTCTCATCAGCGCACTGCATGGGCTGCCGGGCCGACACCAATGGTCGCAGATCTCTTGTATAATCCTGATCTGTGACTCTGGGCTTTGTTATGTGACTTAGTGCAGCTGATGTAACCTGCCAGCAGCACTTTGTCTGCGTGCATGCACATGGCTTTGTGGTCATGTGTGCACGACAGCAGATGGTGGGAGCGGTATTACCACAGGCCGATGGACAGAGCACAGGGCAGCAGGCTGTGTTGACTACAGCAGAGACACTCTGTCTGTTTCCCCTGCTCCCTCCATCTCCTCTTCCTCCTCCCTTCTGTGTCAGATGGATGAATAGCCAACTATCTCTCTGTCAGTCTTTCATCATCTGTCTTTCTGCTCGTTCTTTCATTCCCTCTGAAAGAATGTCAGACTAGTCTATCACTCCCTTCATCCATCACTCCATCCGTCAGATCCATCTTTTCTCTTTTTTCCTCTCTTCAATCCATCCCTCTGTCCCCTCTCTCCCCCTGAGGGTATCTGTGCTTTGGTGTGTTTAAAATGTGTGTGTGTGTTTGTTTGTTGATGTGTTTGTCAGTATTCTTATGGCTGTGTGTGTGTGTGTTTATCTGTCTGCATGTGCCAGATCACAGTCTCCTCATCCCTCCCCCCTTCCTTTCCAAAATGAGTGTGTGTGTTTGTGGTGTGAATCAAGGTCAGTCGGGATCTGTTGGCAGACCCCCCCCCCCCCCCTCACACACTGTGTGTGTGTGTGTGTGTGTGCCCCCATCCAGCCATCTAGATGTCCCCACCATGCCTGCCTCAGCTCAGTTTAGCTTGGGCTCTGCTCGGCTCTGCGGATTAATTACTGGGGAACCCACCGCGCCTCTGACCTATGCCATCGGACTAATTGAAATCTAATTGAATTGTGCTTGTCTAGACTAATGAAGCCCCACCACCAAAACCGCCAATCTTTTAGCCTTAGCTGTTGGGCTGATAGCTACCCAGCTGCCGCGAGCTGAAAATTCAAACTGAATAGATGAGCGAGTAGATAAATGGACGCGTGAGAATCAATTGGGTAGTTAAATTATTGGGTTGTTGTGAAGGCAAAGGACTCTGTGTAAGCGTATATCACGGCAATGGCGTGATTGACCTTTAACTGAATGGAGTTTTGGCCAGTTTACAAAAAATGACCATGTGGGGGTGATGTGTTTGTACGAAGTGGGAGTCATCAGACCAGAACAATAGAAATGTTGGATTCTTTTCTGAGTTTTGATTGTCTCTGTATAAATTAGCACAATGAAAACCAATGATTTGTCCTCAAATATTAGTTATCAGTCAACATTTCTGGTGGTTTTAACTAATGCCAGAGTAAAATAACACATTATGAAAGATTTGTGTACCAAACTATGTACCACAGCTTTAACGTCGGGCCCGAGGGAGTGAGGTAGTGATATCGAACGGTTTGTGTGACCATGTGGACGCAGGGCTTTATGTATAGCACTTCACAAGTTATATACCATGCCTCTTATGATTCCATAATGCTTAATTTATGAAAGTTCACACCATTGCCGATGATGCAGTCAGTCTTGCTAGTATAACACATTTATGAAAGAGGCTTTGATTCCTGCTGAATGAAAACACAAAGCATCCATCACTTTTTCTGCCCACTAGATCCTGTGAGGGTTACGGAAAGCCAACTTGTAAATGAACAAGTCATAAAAACATGGAAAATCACACTATTGCAGAGAATTCAGGCTAATACAGGTATTTTACCACAATGTGACGAACCAATACATGATTGGACACCAGGGGAATGTCCAGGGAGTGGCCTGGGGTAGCACATGCACATGATTGGCCACCCCAGGTGCCACCTCAATGAATTCCATTTAAACAGAGTTTACATTGTCTACAAAAAACATGGAGTTAAAAAACAAAAAGCATAACCATAGGTGCCACCCCCACATAAAGAAGTGTCCCACCTGGGCCATCCCATTTAAATGGGTCTGGACATGCTACTGTTGGACATCGTCACCATGTTCTGCTAGTGGGTGGTGATGCGAGAAGGAGCATAATCGTATATTTATAGATTCCCTTTGACTAAATAAGATATAGTTTTGGCTTTGGAGTCATGACCAAGCCAAAGGAGAAAGAGTCAAACTTTAAATTGTTCATCTTTTAAGTGAAAACAGATGAGTTTCTCCAGGACTAACAGATGGAGAGGGATGTAATGTAATGAAGTACATTTTAAGGATGCACCACCAGCTTGTGAGACAGTCACTCTGCAGACTTGCCAGTCATATGAATCTGATTCTTGCAGCTGGCTTGCTTTGTCCAGTCTAATTCTAAACAAAACCATTTTAATCGTCATGCTCATCTGAAACTGTGGTTAACCACAGTCCATAGAGCCATCACTTTTCAGGCTATCTCAGCTGTAGTGGTTTTATTGGGTTGGTCATTAGCAAGCTCCATCGCCTCCAAAATAGCTGCACAAACACGCTAAAACAGGTAAAAACTCAAGTCTTGTAGACACACCTGGCAAACCAATATTGCAAATCCCAGGGGGCAAGAAAAATAAATGAACTGAACCAAATAGAGAAGGCAGCGGAGATGCAACGATCTCCTCTGAGGACAACCTAGTCTGCACACTCCAGCTTCATCCCTAAAGAAAACAAGTTCAGCATCAAAAACATCCAGAGTGGCCTTGTTTCTCATGCTTCTTGGAGGCTGTGAGGGAGGTGGGCTGCTGTCAACAGTGTTTTACACAGACATGGAAGGCTGCTGTGGTGCTGGACCCCCTGGGAGTTGGTTGTTTTGTTGGGTCTTCTTTAGCTTTTAGCAGGTGAGCGATGATGCAGTGATTCTCTATAAGTTATTCATTTGATGTTGCTTCCCTCCTTAGCTCTTTGTGGGTTTGAATACATTAGCAACCTGGCAAAGTGGAGAGGATGCTAATGTGGGAGAGAGAGGGAGAAGAGAGGAGAGGAAGACCGGATGGAGGCAGTGGAGAGAAGGAGGAAGAGTCATTAGAGGACGAGGAGAACAGAGGCAGAGGACGAGATTTCATGATGTGTGGGAAGAGGAAGTGACCTTCTCTCACACTTTTATCGTGACTCTTTTCTCCTCTTGTCTTGCTCCTTGATGCACAAACACGCACACACACACACACACACACACACACACATTCAGGACTTCACTCATTTGCACACACAGAAGTGTGAGTCACATGCAGGTCGACATGAATGTGCATTCATTCACACGGTGTCTGCAATCTCCTTCTAGAAACAGGAACATCATAAAAAGCTCCTGTGTGTTTTTCATCTGTTCTTTCTCCTCTGCTGCTGCAGGTCCCCTTACAGCCTGGCCAGTCTTTCAAGTTCACAGTCCTGGAAACGCTGGACCGAATCAAGGAGGAATTCCAGTTCCTCCAGGCTCAATATCACAGGTCAGCCTGACCTGCATCAACACGCATTCACATACCAAAACATTCTGTAATTGGAAATTTAAGTCCACTGTTTTAAATTAAATGGAAAATTAATTTGTAATGCCTTTTTTGTCATTTAATTGTAAGATTATAGAAAAAAAAAACGTTTAAAGCCTAAAATAAATTGAATTATGTGGATGGAGCCCTTTCAGCTGCTCTGACCCATCAAATGTTTAGTCTGCTGCTCATTGGAGACTTTGAATTGTAATACAGCAGCAAAGTTTTATTATGAACAGTTAATTTCTGGATTCAACATGCAGGAAAACGACATGCTTTTCTCAGCAATCACTTACCTATAGTGTCTAAAACGGGCTCCTAAGCTCAATAATCCCTGATTCTGATTGTTTTTACAGTCGTGGGATAAAAAAGATCCGCATTAGTGATGCACCTATACGGCTTCCCTCCCTGAATAGCAAGGGGGATTCCAGAAACCTTATCTTTATGCCGATAAGCCATCCAGCTGAGTTATCATCGCTTCTGCAGTTTGGAACACATTTGAGAGTAAAGAGCTATTATTTAGGACTCAGTTTGGTGGGTTACTGATACCGTTGCACAGCAACAAACACATATAACAGAACAAGATTTTACATGCACTCATGCAGCATGTAAAGACTTTCATGTCATAAAGGTATTTACACAAGCAAAAGGTAAAAATCACAGCCCTACCATTTAATCAGTTTTATGTAACCCCACAAACCGTAAACGGAGATCTATCCCATTAGTGTCACAGTCCTCTGAAAATAAATCTTTTAAAAAGATTCCAACAGAAATGAGAATTTTCATCTCTCTGTTGTTGTTGATGTGCAGCCTGAAGCTGGAGTGTGAGAAGCTGGCCAGTGAGAAGACTGAGATGCAGAGGCACTACATAATGGTGAGTCCACCTGACCTTTAGCTGACCTTTGCGTGATTTGTTTATCTGAGATGATGACCTGATGTGTTTCTCAGTAAGAATTAGTCTAGACTTGTGTTGGCTGGACTGATGTGAGGGTTTGTATCAGTGGGAGCCGTTGTTCTGTTTGTGCTTAGCAGACGTAACATATTACAACTTATTTTACCTGTTCCATTTATTTAATGTAGAAGAATCATGAATGTGAAATAGGGATGTAAGAAAATATCGATATGGCAATATATCGTGATATTGTTTCCTGCAATATTATATCGATATTCAAAAGCCGTGTATCGAATTTTGGGAAGAATTCACATGCAAACATTTGTGTATTTTCATTTCCTTTGGTGCAATTCAAACGCCAACTTCTAGTTGGCAGCAGTGTGCAGTGGGTTTTGTTTCCACTATTGAAATGTAAATCTCTTTATTATGTTCAGATACATCACGATAAACATGTTAAGTATCAGTTTGGGCAGTTTATTAAAATTTCCTACAATAGATTCAGTCTAAAGAAATCGCTACTATTGTCTGGCTGAATGTATTGCAATATATCGTGGTATATCGTATCGTCTCCCCCGTATCGTGATGCATATCGTATTGCCAGAATTTCACCAATACACCTCCCTAATGTGAAATATAGATCCTAAATGCAGAATAAGTCACACAGTTAAATTGTGTAGAAGTTATGTCGTGTGAGTGGTTAATATCTGATAAGTCATCAGTCAATATTTGCATAAAAATGTAACGTCGGAAATGATAGGTATCCGTCTGTACTTTACTTTACATACAGTCCACTTATCAAACATCAAAGTCTTCAGCTTCTTCTCCTCTAACTCAAAATGCCAACATATGACAGATCCAAGATAAAGTTTGTTTGTTTGGCACAACTTATGAAGAAACACACGTTTGCCCTGCGTAGCGGACGTTTGTCGGGATTGTCTCAGCTGCTGTTGGAGAAAAAGTAAATATGGCACATTTATTAATGATTAAAGGTGTGGGAAACTTGTTTATTCGATAAATTTGCAGTGGTATTGCAAGAATGAATGCAGTAGTCGTACTCAGGGCAAAAAAAGTCAAGAAATGCCTCAATCAGCAGGCTTAAGCAGAGCTTAACACGGCAGGATTTGGAGTCTTTTTTTTCCTGATACTTGGACATCTCACCTTGAACTGGATAACAACAATGTGACTCTACCACTGACTCAGTGTGCTTTGTAACATTGATGTTTCATTTCCATAAATAACACAAGCTTGGAGGAGCTTCTGCCATGTAGTGGAGTTGCTAATGCTAACAGTTAGCTTCTGCTAGCCGAGACGTTCTCTACTGATTCTGGATGCTAAACCAACAACAGCCTTCCTGTCGCAAGCCAGTATGGGAGAACCGCAGTGAACCACACTTTTAAAGGTTAAGCGATAGGAGATATGTGATGCTAGTTATATAAAACACTTTTTTCTTTTTTATGAGAGAAGGATCTTGCATATATCTGTTTATAACTCTTTTGGTATATTCGTAAAAATGCTGATATCAAACATCCCAAGTTTTTTTACTTATATTAAACATTATGAATTAGTAGCAGCAAATGTATCACTTTCAAACTTACAATAGCAAGAAACAAATAATTAATTTTCATTTCCTTATTTTTTTTACTTTAGAAACCACTGATATGACTTTTTAAATCCAGCAGCTGAACATTCTGGCTCTTACAAAAATACATAAAATATTAAAACCATATTAGCATTTTTGATGCTTCTTTTCACTGAAAATAAAGGTAGCCTTGAACAAACACATGCAAAAGTTAAAGCATGCAAATGAGTCTGTCATGTAAACATGCAGCACTCTGCTAATTGACAGGAAACATGGCTCCCACAGAAGACCAGAAACTAATACTTTCAGCTTACTCAAGGTCATTCAGCACAGAGTTCAGCGAAGCATGTTGGGTGTTTTCAATCATCTTTGTGTGAATTTAGAATTAGAAGGCTTTTAAAGGGAAACGCACAATAAAACAGAGAAAGTGTCAAAACATTGGGGAAAAAGTCTCAACTATGAGTCCTGAAATAAAAAAAGGAGCAACAGAAGTCATGAAAACCAATTTGGGGGGAAATAAAAGTCAGTGGTTGTGACCTGAACCTGAAATTTGCATTTAAATGCACAAAAACATGTATATAGTCATTAAATAAAACAGAATAAAGACACAGGTGATGGAGAAGCAGAGCAGACTGGAGGAAAGGGAAACTTCTGTTTGGACCAGGAGATGCTGCAGGTTGTAGTTAGAGAAGCTGATTATTTTTACTCTATTAAAAACATTTTACTATCTTCCACCACATTTTATTCCTCCTTCAATCCCTTCTACATATTTCCTTCCATGCATGCACCTCTTGTGTTCCTCTTACGCACTAAAAGCCTGAGCTCCCAGTTTCAGTGCGACTAAAGGCTCACATGTATTGTTAAGCCTTCATCTGTGGTACAAAACCCACATAGAGCCCAACCAGAATACGTTATGCACCATCTGCTAAGCTGCTCGCATTTCATAAACCTGGGAGAGCAGGAAGGATCAGGGATGTAAGCTCGATAGACACTCAGATGGATAGACGGAAAGAGGCAGACGCACAGACAGGCAGATAGACATAAGGGGAGTGTGAGAGGAAAACAAGCAGACAGGCAGACTGGCAGTCAGACAAATTGATGAAGCACTCAGACAGGCAGAGATCAACTGATAACACACACACACACACACACACACACACACACACACACACACACACACACACACACACACACACACACAGCTACATTCATTTACATTCATGTAAGCTTTAGTGTTTTTCAGGCTCATTCACTCGATTTCTTTTACTGTGCTCTTTAATATGAATGAATGTCCTGGAAATGGTAAATGGCTTGTATTTGTATAGCGCCTTCTAGAGTCCAACAAACCCTCAAGTCATTCACCCACGCTGCAAGGATGCTGTAGTAAAAAACACGAGGTAAGATCATTTTTTGTAGGGCAGCTACTGATATTTGGACCGATATTTTTGATCCACCGTCAATATCGGACGACATCTGCTTTAAATATTAATGTCAGACAATATCGGTATCAGTTTTCATTCTTTTATTGACCCAACTTTTGCATACCATACACGTATTATACATCAGACTCTTTAGCTACTCTCTCAAAATGTCAAATATAACAGATTTGAGGTCAAGTTTTTGAGATATTTTAGATTTTTTGGCACAACTTGTAAAGTAGAAATTTGCCCTGTGTAGTGAGGATCTGCTGTCCTCACAGCACATAGCTATGTGTAGATAGACTGCTAACATACGAATAAAACTAAAGCAAGAACCTTCACCTAAGGCTTGTTTTTCTTATGAGAGGGGGACCGTGCATATATCGATTTCAGTTTATATCGAATCAGAAGTTATGAGTCAGACAATATCAGTATATCGGATGTTGTAGCCATTATCGAGCATCTTTAATTTGTGACTTTGTTGCAGCACTTAGTCTCTTTCTGGAGTATTTCTCTTATCCGATGGCACCATCTAGTGGCTGACAAGCATATCACACTCCTTCCATTTTTTTAAGATGGCGACTTCACGTTTCTGTTTATATATGTGCGTCTGTAGCCAACAAATTACACAGCTAAAACACGTTGTTTTACAAGTATTATTCCCATGTCATGTTGTGTTCTCATATATTTATATTTTAAAGACTTACTTGCCCGTGAAAAATTCATTAAATCTGCATCCGCTGAGGTATTCCTTAAATTTGAAGCAAGTGAGCAGTAGTCTAACACTATTAGTTAGTTCTGGTCGGAGCTCTGCGGGGCATGGGGCGTGCTTTGGAAAAAATAAATAAATAAAAAGACGTATTGCTTACATTATATCACAGTACATAAGATAATCACTTTAACGGATTTCTGACCAATCATACATCATTTCTGAAAGGGAAAAACTCCGGAAAGCTGCTTTAAGCAGCAGAAAAAAAAATACTTAAGTGTGTTTAAATAAAGTAGTCACTAAAGTAGTAACAAACAGCAGGAAAATGCTTCTGTACTGCTCCAGGACACACAGACATTTAATCACACAATGCAGTGCAACAGAAACCATAAATACATAACAATAACCCCTTATGGTTCGTAACAATGTTTTGGAACATTTGCAGATGTTTTCTGATGTTTTTCTGTGTTTGATGATAATTCCTAAACATTATATGATGATCCCCAATAATCATCTGATTCTTTCTGATCCATTCTGTTGGTTTTTCATAATTTTCTGAGCAGGATTGTCTAAAATTCATGGTAGAAAATGTTTTGCATTTTGCAAAAATGTACATTGATCAAATGCTTTAAAATGAATTAAACGTGTTAAATGGAAACATGAGAGATCACTACAATACCCACTGTTCAATCGACACAAATCTGCACACAAAGATAATGTTGCACATGGTTCAGACATGTCACACATTGATGAGTTCAGTTCAGATCAGTGACTTCAGCTTTGTGAAGTGGTTACGCGCATGTTCAACCTGAGCCTTCGGTCAGAGCAGGTCCCCATCCTGTGGAAGACTTCCTGTGTGGTCCCAGTCCCCAAAACATCTCATCCCAGGTAACCAGACCACTACCGATGGGTCGCCTTGACCTCTCATCTGATGAAGACTATGGAGAGACTCATCCTCACCCATCTACGTTCAGCTGTGACGCCGGAAATAGACTCACTGTAATTTGCATGTAAACCAAACATGGGGATCGAGGACGTGCTCATCTACCTGCAGCAACTCTGACTCACCTCGAGATGCGAAAAAAGCACAGTGAGAATCGTGTTCTTTAACTTCTCAGCTGCCTTCAACACCTTTCAGCTGTGTCTACTGCAGCTAAATATGAGGGGTACAGGAGTGGACAAACATCTGACTGCATGGACCATCAACTACCTCACCAACAGGTCACAGTACGTGAGGCTGCACAACTGTACATCTGACGTGGTTGTTTGCCATACTGGAGCTCCACAGGGTACAGTACTTTCACCCTTTCTCTTCACGTTCTACACCTCGTATTTCACCTACAGCACCGCAGTTGTCACCTCCAGAAGTTCTCTGATGACTCGGCCATTGTCGACGGCGTATTTGAGGGGAAGGACCTGGAGTACAGGTCTGTAATCATGGACTTTGTTGACTGGTGCGAGCATAACCACCTTCGCTTGAACATCAGTAAGACAAAGGAAATGGTGATTGACTTCCAGAGAAGCACTCCTCCTCGCTCACCAGTAAACATCCAAGAAGCAGACACTGAGGTGCTGGATACCTTTTAGTGCCTGTGTGTTCACCTCAACAGCAAACTGAACTGGTCCAACAACACATATGTTGGCTCTGTTATCCACTCTGCTGTGGTCTGTAGGGGTGCAGGCAGCTCTGACTGAGACAGGAAGAGACTGGCCAAGCTAGTTCACAATGCTAGCTCAGTTCTGAGCTGCCCACTGGATTCAGTTGAGGAGACGTATGAAAAGAGGATGCTGGGGAAGAGGGCCTCCATATTAAAAGAAAAAACCCTCCCACCCACTGCATTCCACTGTGGGGACCATGGACAGCTCCTTCAGAGAAAGACGGAGACATCCCAGATGTAAAACAGAATGCTACCATGGGTCATTCATCCTCTCTGCAGTTAGAGTGTATAACTCCTCAGTTTTTACTGGTACTAGCATTATCCTGCTACACAATAACACCAATGCAATACTCAGTTTGTGTTCAATACTTGTGCAATACCAGATTTACATAGTATGTCTGTGTCCCTTACAGTATGCTGCATACAGTTTTTCATTATTTATTCGTGGTTTTTAGTGGTCAAAGGTTACAATACTAGATTACTGCCAATGTGTATATACATGTACCTCTGTTATTATTATTTTTTCTAATAATCCTCTTAAGTGTTGGCGCTGCTGTAACAAGTTAATTTCCTCACTGTGGGATCAATAAAGTTTATTTTATTCTATTCTATTTTGGCAGGCGCAGTGCAGAACTAACGTTTTTGCAAAAACATTAAGCTAAATATGCAAATATGTACCCATTGTTTTTAGAGCCATTTTGTTGAGAGTATCTATTACTGATTTTGGCACTTAGCTGGGAAAAAACTGGGTCAAATTGTGGTTTGTGTAGCATCGCTATAGTGTGATTTGTCAGGCAGAGATCCCATGTCCTCCTTTTTAGAAATGGAAATATGGTCACCCTACTTTAAATACATGGTGTTACTACACAGCAACAGTACGGGAAGTTACCTACACCTAAACGCAAAATTAATCAAGGTAAACAAGCGTATTCATTCACCTGAAAATGCTGAATCTCTTATAAGCTTTTCTTGTCACCCCAAATTAATGACATTTGTCATTCGTTTCATTCATTCATTCGTTCATTTATAAAGCACCTTCCACGACCTTATCAGCAGACCAAGGTGCTGAACACAACCATAAAACTCACAATATGATCCAATATGATGCTGTGTATCATTAAAAGAAAGATAAAAACTACAAACAATCATGAAAACATGTTAAACCAGCTGAAAAACAATAAACGATCAGGGCAATGTTGCAATCCTTAATGCTGAAACACCATCACATAAAAATGAGTCCTCAGGTGAGACTTAAAAACCAGAAGCGATGGTGCCTGCCTAACACTCAAAGGAAACTTTTTTCAGAGCATTGGAGCCAGAACTGAGAACACACTATGCTAATTTAGACAGAAACACACTCAAAATTAAACACTTTCTGAGGTATTTTGCTAATAATTTTGCCATTGTAAATCGAATCACTTCTAAATCATGTAGAGGTGTAATGGTAAGCTAACTGCAAAATGTTATAAGAATAAGATGCAACAATCAAACAACATTGCTAACGGGATTTTTCAAGTCCATCTATGAACCAGCCTATCAGGCATGGGTACCTTTGACATTTGAATCGCTACGGTACCAATTCCCGGTACCTACGAATCTATACCGGTACTTAACGGTACCAATTTTCAATAATTTTGAGTGTTTAATAATTATTTAAATCTAATTTTTTTATTAAATATATACTTTTTCTCAATATATAGCCATATTTGATAAATATCATGATAAATTCATTCAACTGTGTTACAACCCCCTCAAGTTCAGGAGGGTATGGGGTTGAAACATAACACTAAGCGAGTCAGTTAAGGTAATTTAAACTGTTTTTATTTTTAAAGCTCTTCCGGCGGGTCTCCTGCATACGCACCGGGTGACAGAACAACCAAAAATCTCCCTGAAACTCAGGGGAAGGGTCAAACAATCAATAAACAACAAACAGTATTTTAATGAACAGAAATCAACAAGACAGGCGGATTGGTTCGGCGTCTGCAGTGATGCGGACGCTGAGCCGATCTGTCGTGGGGAAGAGGGAGCTGAGCCAGAAAGCCAGGCTCTCGATTTACCGGTCGATCTACGTCCCAATCCTCACCTATGGTCATGAGCTTTGGGTAATGACCGAAAGAACGAGATCGCGGATACAAGCGGCCGAAATGAGTTTCCTCCGTAGGGTGGCCGGGCTCAGCCTTAGAGATAGGGTGAGGAGCTCGGACATTCGGGAGGGACTCGGAGTAGAACCGCTGCTCCTCCGGATCGAAAGGAGCCAGTTGAGGTGGTTTGGGCATCTGGTCAGGAAGCCTCCTGGACGCCTCCCTGGGGAGGTGTTTCGGGCATGTCCTGCCGGCAGAAGGCCCCCGGGTCGACCCAGGACACGTTGGAGAGGTTACATCTCCAATCTGGTCCGGGAACGCCTTGGGGTCCTGCCGGAGGAGCTGGTGGACAAGGCCGGGGAGAGGACGGCCTGGAGCTCCCTAGTTGGGATGCTGCCCCCGCGACCCGGACCCGGATAAGCGGAGGAAGACGAAGACGAAGACGAAGAAATCAACAGGCAGGAGCTTAAGATAACTGAAACGGCTAAACCAAAGGGGGATGAGGAAGCACGGCCTCAAAACACAGTGTGTCCGTTTAAAATCCACGAGAGAGAACATTCCTTAAAACTAACCACGGTCAGAATTCCACATGGTTTTAAAACATATATATATATATATATATATAAAGAGAGAGAGAGATACAACACTGGGAGTTATTTAGCTCAGTCCACCAGCACACAACCGGGGTTTAAAACCAGTCAGCGGTATCGCACATAAAAAAAAAAAACACCATAATCCCTAACACATTCCATTAGAACCCAGGAAAGCCAATACTCATCATCCTGAAGCTTTTCTATGGGGGTGTCGTTGCCACGCACGGGAAACAGAAGGCTTCCCGTTCCGCTCAGGGATCAGCGTTGGAGTCCCGTCAGGGTTCAGGTCAACTTGTAACTCCACTGTCTCAGTGCAGATTCTTCGCCCTTATCCAGTTAATCCGATCCACCTCCCTGAACAGTCTCTTTAGTGCCTCGCTCTCAGGTACTCCTTCCTCAGTTCTCGTCTCCTCTCAGTTTACCAGTGACTCAGTTCACCTCCTCTCCGTTTTTGTTGGCCTTCTCATTAGAGTAACTACATGCAGCTGTGGTCCATCAGGGCTCTAGTACGACGCTGTCCATGGTCCTGAACGAATTCCTCCCAGAACCAGACCCGGGCATAACTGGTGGATGTAACAAACTGTTTGTATTTTTATCATGGTAGTGTTGTGCAAAATTCGTTTATGTGAAAACCTTTAACCACAACTGTTTCTAAATAATGCAAAATTTGAAACCCAGCTCAATGTACTCTTAGTCCATTCCTTTCCTTTCTGGACAAACTATGTGATAGGTGGTTCCATGTAGTATTAGAGACTGCAAATTAAGCCGAAGCAAAGATCTTTGCTGTGAACTAAATTTACTGTGTATCTTTATTTCTTTAGCCGTTCTTTTCCAAACTGTTGAGTTGTCCTACTCAGAATTTAGAATTTTTTTAGGAGAAAGTGAACACACCGTTAGTTAAAATATCAAGTTAACGTTATCCTAAATAGTTTATTTTGCTGCTGGAGCGATTAAGATGCCTCACAGTTAGATTGTTGTCGCTGGTTTCATCATCACCCAATAGCCCATCGCATTTAGTGAAGTGAAGCCAAACTGGAAATTATTAAAAATGGACCTGGTCAGCTGGTCACTCAACGCGATTGATAAAATTTTTTCAGCGATGAGAACGGGAGAAGGGGCTCCCAGGTGCCCCTCTGGGACAGACCCAGCTGGGCATATCATGGACTCCTGGAAACAGTGGAACCTGATTTGCCTATCTCAGCTGTCTGTAGAGGATTCTGAAGATGTCTGGCTATTCGTGGTGTTGGTGTCAGGTTTCCTGCTCTTTGGCCTAGGAGGCTTCCTGGCTTACCGGAAAATTAACGAGCTGTCGAGGAATATTGGCTCTCTCCCCGAGCTCAGGGATGGATTACATCACGCTGTGAATTCACAGACTCACATAATTGTCGAGATGATTCGTAAGCTTGGAACTTTGGCTGAGATTCATGTGTTGGCACAAAAGATGGATGCCATCAAGGAGCGAGTGGATGGATCAGCACGGATTGGGATAGATTAATTTACGCTATTATTGGGATTTTGAGAGGTTAAGGACCAACAGAACTTTAGACAGAGAGGAATTTATCTCTGTCTGGCCCCAAAACAATTTCTAATCTGAATCTGGTGCCTTGAGCCTGTAACTGTAAGGCTGCAACAAATACTCCCCCTCAGAAGAAATGTGGAATGAGGGTTACTCTGAAGTGCTTTTTTTTTCCTCCACCTGAACCAATCCTCATGTAACCCCTCTGTTCTCTATTAAGGTAGCACGACTCAGGGTTGCAAATGACCACAGTCACCAATTCTTGTCATGTGTCTTTGCCTATGTATGTCTGATCTCAGAATTGTGTGTACTGAAACTTTAATTTCCCTCTGGGATTAATAAAGTATCGTTGAATTGAATTGAATAACAAAAATCTGTGTGCAGTGAGTTTGGAAAGTGGAAATGAGTAGTTTTATGGAAAATGTCTCATTTTTAAGTTATTGTGTTCAACTACTGTTCTTGAAATATCGTAATTATATTCTTATTACTTGAGTCCACAAAACAGAACAACATATCTTCTTACATTCGTAATCCTGTTTGTCTCATGCTTCAGCAGTTTGTTGTAGTCAGTTTTATTAACGGAAAAATATTAAATAATTACTTGTCTTCACAATCACATTTTCTTTATTATTGGTCTCTCCATTTGTGCATCCATTTCTGATGCATGTTCGTGTTGATACAGCAACCACCAACGTATTATACAAAGAAATCCCAAATACAACTAATAATGTAAAAAGCTTATAACTTATTTCAAACTGTGGGGAATATTTTTAAAACGTAGAATCAAACAAACTGAAATAAACCCGTCTACAGCTCGTCAAGCTTGTCTAAACACTCCTGCTCACAATCAGCAAGTTGCACACAATTGGCTCATTAAAGGTTATCTAGCTAAAACTGGCAACATAAGATATCATCGTTGGCTTATTTTGGTACGAAACATTCAGCTAACGCTTCACAATGCAAAAAAAATGATGACATTTCATCAACTTACTGGAGAAGGTCCTTCCGAAACACCAAAAATGAACTGCGGTCAATGCAGCAGCGGGGCCTGTTTTGAACTATTCGAAGCTACGAACCACGTGACTTCCGCATTCCATTCTTTCCATAGAAGTCTATTGGAGTGTCGCAACTCTCTCTTTCTACAGCTCTGGTGTTAGCTAACCTGTTAACTAATGTCTAACGCTAAAGGACTCAGTAAACTTAACGCAGGGAGTAGGTTAACATTCTGGCAATTTAGTTTTCTTGTCTCTAGATAGTGGATACAGACAACACTGTAGTTAGTTAACGGTTACTCTTACCTTAGAGCAAACGCATACTTCGTGATGTTATAAACATTTAACTGGGAGTGGGGCCATCCGCACTGTTTGACTTGTGTCAGGCACTGCTCCAGATTCTTCTTTATACTTTCTAAAATTGCTCTCTCCTCTTTCAGAGTCTGAAGGATTGCTGCTATTTCTTGTTCTGATTCATCTTTTCTCTCCTGTAACCAAATTAAGTCTTCACTCAGACTTTTTCTATCCTGAATCAGATCTGTAAGGCCCTCTTCCAGATCCTGTTGCCACTGATTTAAATGATATTTTTCTTTTTCCAACGTTTTCTCAAACTTTAATTTGTCTTCCTCTGGTCTCTGTTTACCGATTTCTAAATTGTCTAACCCATCTTGGAGCTGCTTATATATTTTTTATGCTCCCCTTCTGATTTGTTCTTTTTCTGTCAAACTGAATCAACTCTTCCTGCAGATTCTTTCTTTCCTGAATCAAATCTGCAAACCCTTCCTCCAGAACCTGTTGTCTCTCATCTTGAAGGAGCTGCTTTGAATTAATCTTTTTAACAAATTGGTCTTTCTCTTTCCATTTTTGGTTCTTTTTTAAACACAGATAAGGTTTTTCTTTACCTTGCTGACGGTTTCGTTTGCGGCTGCAAACATCCTGATCTTTCTCTTCTTCTAAGTTGTGTTTCAACTGTTCTGTCTCAGTTTGCAGATCATGGTAGCGTTTTTGACTTTCTTCCAGGCTTTTCCCCATGATTTAAAACATGGAGGCCATCTTGGAGAGACTTGTATATTTCTTCATGCTGCTCTTCCTTTTCCGTCTTTGTTTTGTCAAAATGAACTTTATCTTCCTCTAAGATTTGTCTCTGGCAAGCTAGATGTTCAAAGGCTTCAACTAAATTGTTTTTGTTCTCATTTAAATCACATTTCTCTGCTTCGAATGATTTCATAAAAGCATTATTCTCCTCGAAGTTCTCCTTGATAACTTTTATATTTTCTTTCTCAGCTTGTAGATTTTGTCAAGCATTCTCTATCTCCTGCAGCAATTTAGCCTTTTCCCATTCAAATTCTTCTCTCATCTTGTAAAGCCTGTTTCAAATCTTTTAACTGATTCTCTGAATGTTTTAAGATTCAGTAATTTCTAATTTCTGTTTTTCCAGATCTTTTTTACCTGCATTTAAATCCTCACATGCTTTTGCTTTGCGCTCTTGTAACGATTCCCTGAGTCTATTGTACATTTTTTGTTGTTCAAATTGCCTAAAGTCTCCTGACTGGATGTTTTAACCTTCTCAATTGTTTTCCATTCATTTTGAATTTCATATTTGTCTTTTTCCAGCTCTTTGCCTTCTCGCTCGACCAATAGTTTTTGCTCGTCTAAAATGAGACTTTGGCCATCCAAATTTTCTCTCTCTCTCTCTCTCTCTCTCTCTCTCTCTCTCTCTCTCTCTCTCTCTCTCTCTCTCTCTCTCTCTCTCTCTCTCTCTCTCTCTCTCTCTCTCTCTCTCTCTCTCTCTCTCTCTCTCTCTCTCTCTCTCTCTCTCTCTCTCTCTCTCTCTCTCTCTCTCTCTCTCTCTCTCTCTCTCTCTCTCTCTCTCTCTCTCTCTCTCTCGAACAGTGTTTTAATCTCATCCATGTCACGTTGCATTGCTTCCTGTTTTTTTTATAAAAATCCTGTTTTTCTTTGTAGAGATTCTGTTTATCAGATTCAACAGATTCCACTTTATCCTGCAGAACTATGCACTTCGCTTGTAAATAATTTTGGTTTTCTAAATCCATAAAACTCTGGTTTATAAGTGGAGTATTCATCTTCGCGTGTTGCTTGGAGCTCTCTACTCAACAGACTGAGTTGAACAGACATGCGCTTTTACTTTTATAAGCAATCTGATTCACAAAATTAATAATAAAAAACACTGAAACAATTTTCGTTTAGTGTGTGCATGTCTCAACGTGCCAGACCAGTTCAGACTCGCATTTATTTTCGGTGCAGCCACTTTTCTTCATCGGGGTAAATTATCTTTTAATTAGTAGCATGCACCCCCACAAAGGCCTTTATTCTTCTTCTTCTTCCACGGACGTTTATGCGGCTTGAACGGCAGCGTATACCTCCACAAATTATACATCAAAATGAGCAGCTCGGCCATGGAAGGTGTGCTGTTGCTTTTCTAAGCAATCTGATTTACCATGGCGAATTAATCAGCAAAAAAATTCAAAAAATGTCTCAATTTTGGCGCAGATTGAGCTACTCTTTCAAACTTTCAATGTGTGGCATTTTTTACATTTGCATTAGCACTAGGGATGCAACGATACCACTTTTTTCCAAACCGATACGATACCGCTACTTAGATCTGGGTACTCGCCGATACCGATTACTAAAACCGATACTTTCACCACACAAAAAAATGCAATGATTTGGAATACAGATTTTCTTTTCTTCTCTGCATCCAACAGGAAAAGAGTGTGAGGTAGAAAAAAAGTAAAATTTATGAATGGAAATCATCACAAAACTAAAATATTAGTTGAACAGAAATGACAAGTTACAGTGAAGCCATTTTCAAGCAACTGCATTGGCATCGGTTCCTGGTATCGGTTAACTTTTACTGATACCGATACTGGTATTGGTATCTGTATCGGCACCGATACCAGTATCGTATCGGTGCATCCCTAATTAGCACTGTATTGTTTCAGGTGGCAGGTCCCTTTATTAAATTTGTTCTGGAATTTTCTAGTTAAGGCTGTGCCTTAGAAATACTCTCACCCTCCACCTATAATTAATGATTAAACCACATATACTGTCCTAGAAGCTCTTATTAATGCTGTAAATTAAACGTCCTCTTTTCCTCAGATATGTTCACTTTTCCCAGCCTGGCCTGCCAGACTCCTCCTCTGTTTAATCCTGCACAGAGAAAGAGTCTGGGAACTCTCCTATTCAAATAACCCCGCCCCCTGAGAATTCTAACGAAGCCATTCAGCGCTGAGTAACGTACGTCACACACCATAATGCCGAGTTTGTCATAAACATGGCGACTGAAGCGGAGTTTGCTGCGGCTCTTTCCTCTGGTCTAAATGACTTGAATGTCTTTAAAACAACAAGTAGAAGTGCTAAAATCATTTCCTCTAAAAAAAAAGATGTTTGCGCCTTCGCCAGACGCCATTTTTGACTACAGCTAAAAAACTACAGCATTGCGCGGTACAGTCGGCATTTCTGTCTTTTTTCTGATTGGTTATTTTTTGAGCTGGCTAGTCCCGCCCCTCAAGTGCGTCTCTGCCTGTGAGTTACCAGACTCGTTCTCTGTGCAGAATTAAACAGAGGACGAGTCTGGCAGGCCGGGGTACACTTTTCACTCACTGTCCAGGGAATCTGGGGGAATATTCATAGATTGATGAAAATGTCTTATAATTCAGAGGTATTATTGTACATTGTTTGAGAAAAGACCTCAGGCATTACTGACACATTCTAATATTGTCAGATGAAAAACTTGTTTGAATAGTTTCCCGGCAACTCCGACAATCCCCCCGGCAGAGGATTGTCTCTGAACTCACAGCTGCAGAAACCATTTTTAAAAGAGAAGTAGAACTTTCAAGTCAACTAAAGTATGCGGCTCCGCACTCGCTGCGATGAAGCATGAACCATGCTTTAAAAAGCAACCTGAACCTGCTGATGTGGGAGGAGTCTCTCCTCCTCTCTCTCTCTCTCTCTCTCTCTCTCTCTCTCTCTCTCTCTCTCTCACTTAGCTACAGTGCCGTTATCATCGGCTCTAGCTGCGTTGTGTGCGGAAAAAAGAAAAAAGGGAAAAGACCTAAATGTGCAGCTCTGTCAGCTGTTGAATTGGGCTCGGCTCTGGACGGTAAACCCCACCCCCCTCCCCCGCGCTGGCTGTCGCCGCCACCGTAAGACGGGGGAAACCCCAAATGTAAAAAATAAAAAATTACACAACAGATTCTGGATCAGACGAAACCGCATCTTTGATAGTCACGTGATTGTGCTTGTTTGAAATCGCTATTTTGGTCCAAAAACTGTAGATCAGCCCTACTGGTTGGAGCACACATTCTACTCCACGCTGCTCCCTCAGGTTCTGGGGAGTATTGTCAACATTCAAATGTCAAATGAATAGCTCAACTAGTAAGACACCTGATTCAGATGCAGTGGACCTGAGTTCAAATCCAGGTTGGCATGAATGATATTTTGGCTCAGTTGTCAAAGTTGTTTTTTTTTAACAGTAATTAATTAATACAGTATGCCCAAATTTTCATTAATAAACTTCTAAATGAGACGTGCCAA
Organism: Nothobranchius furzeri; assembly: GCF_043380555.1. Lineage (NCBI taxonomy): Eukaryota > Metazoa > Chordata > Actinopteri > Cyprinodontiformes > Nothobranchiidae > Nothobranchius > Nothobranchius furzeri. The sequence goes on along the minus strand of NC_091748.1, from coordinate 55,138,119 downwards.
AGGACGTGGAACTCACAGCCAGAAAAACGTCAGTTCAACTTTCATTTTGCAAATGTTTTTCAACCATGATGAGATGTCTCGGACTGACGTTATTTCAACGGTCATCAAACGTCTGAATGTTTGCTGGGATCATTTATCTATGGGACATTAACGTCAGTGCTTCATGCCGTAGCTGCTGTTTGTTAATCTAACGTTATTTCAGCTATGTTAATGCGATGTATGATATAATGTAACGTAATGCATTTTACATGGGCAAGTTTGAGGCAGTTTTGGAGGCAAAGATTCAACCCGGTACTAGCAAATTGTACCCAATAAAGTAGCCAGTGAATGTAGTCTATGTAAAGCAGAGGTCACAACAGGGTGCTACGCCTGGCACGCCTCCTCCTCTTGAACAAACCTGCACCGTGTGTGGTTCAGGACTCTGTCCTGGAAAAAAGGGTGAAGCCGGGCTTGGAGTAGGTCGCATAGCTGCGGGAAACCAGAGTTCATTTTACGCCACGTAATTCTGGTGCAGCTCCAGGAAGATTCTGCTGCTGCTGCTGAGCAGGCAGCCGCACACAACCCCAAAACACAAAGCTCACAGATTTCTTTAAATTACACCCACCTAAAGGATTATTAAGAACACCTGTTCAGCTTATCCTTAATACAATAATCTAATCAACCAATCACATGGCAGTTGCTTCAATGCATTTAGGGGTGTGGTCCTGGTCAAGACACTCTCCTGAGCTCCAAACTGAATGTCAGAATGGGACAGAAAGGTGATTTGAGCAATTTTGAGGGTGTCATGATTGTTGGTGCCAAACGGGTCGGTGTGAGTATTTCACAATCTGCTCAGTTAAACGATAAATGAAGGAAGTGACGCCACCATCGGCGTCAGCCTGATGATGTTTGCAGTCGCAAACAAAACGTTGCAGGTAAATAAACCTTTTCTGTGTTTTAAAAAGAACTGGAAGATGGAATCTGCTCAGTTACTGGGATTTTCACGCACAACCAATTCTAGGGTTTACAAAGAATGGTGTGAAAAGGGAAAAACATCCAGTATGCGGCTGTCCTGTGGGCAAAAAGCCTTGTTGATGCTAGAGGTCAGAGGAGAATGGGTCGACTGATTCAAGCTGATAGAAGAGCAGATTTGACTGAAATAACCACTCGTTACAACCGAGGAATGCAGCAAAGCATTTGTGAAGCCACAGCCTTGAGGCGGATGGGGTACAACAGCAGAAGACCCCATTGGGTACCACTCATCTCCACTACAGATAGGAATAAGAGGCTACAATTTGCACAAGCTCACCAAAATTGGACAGTTGAAGACAGGAAAAATGTTGCCTGGTCTGGTGAGTCTCAATTTCTGTTGAGACAATCAAATGGTAGTCAGAATTTGGCGTACACAGAATGAGAACTTGGATCCATCGTGCTTTGTTACCACTGTGCAGGCTGGTGGTGGTGGTGTAATGGTGTGAGCGGTGTTTTCTTGGCACACTTTAGGCCCCTTAGTGCCAACTGGGCATGGTTGCTCACATCAATTCTGTGATCCGGTCCAGTTTCTTTCACCTGAGACGCCTTGCTAAAATCAAGGATATGCTGTCGAGAGCCCACCTGGAGCGGGTACTGCATGCCTTTGTAATTTCTCGGCTTGACTACTGCAGCTCTCTATATGCAGGGTTGTGTCAGTCAACACTGCGTCGCCTACAGGTTGTGCAGAACAGCACTGCCAGGTTCCTGACTGGGACCAGGAAACGGGACCACATCAGTCCAGTTCTGGCCTCCCTGCACTGGCTTCCGATTTCCTATCGCTCACAATTCAAAATACTCGTCTTTGTTTATCATTTCTTCCAGGGTGGTGCTCCCCCCTATCTGGCTACACTCCTGAACAGACATTCCCCATCACGCGCTCTGCGCTCCTCTGACCAAGGCCTGCTCGCTGTCCCTCGGTCTAGGTGTCGTACCCGTGGGGACCGGGCTTTCTCTGTCCTAGCACCGTTACTCTGGAACCAGTTGCCACCCTCAGTCAGGCTGTCCCCTTCTCTGCCAGTCTTTAAGAATCACCTAAAAACACACCTCCTCCGCTTGGCGTTTCCAGAACATGTTTGATTGTGGCCCTCTATTATGTTGAATCCATTCCACAGTTTTCATTGGTACACTCAATCCATCCACTCAATCCAATTGTGTTTCACACATTTGTATTTTACCGGAATGATTCATCTATTTTGTTATTTCCATTTTGTATTTTGTAATTTTTATTTTGTAATTTGAATTTCTTTTATTGTTGATTTATTCAGTATAATTACTTACAACTGTACCATGTTCAGCGCTTTGGGCTTCCTGACAGGGTTGCGGAAGGCGCTTTATAAATAAAGCTTTGATTGATTGATTGATTGATTGATTGTTTAAATGCCACGGGCTATCCGAGCATTGTTTTTGACCATGGCCATCCCTTCATGACCACCATGTACCCATCCTCTGATGGCTACTTCCAGCAGGACAATGCATCATGCCATAAAGCTCCAATGATTTCAGATTGGTTTCTTGAACATGACGATGAGTTCTCTGTACTACAACGGCCTCCACAGTCACCAGATCTCAACCCGATAGAGCATCTTTGGGATGTGGTGGAACGGGAGCGTTGTGCGCTGGATGTGCATCCCACACATCTCCATCAACTGCAAGATGCTATCCTATCAATATGATAAGATATCAATATGATAGGAAAGCATCATAGCCACCTGTTCAGTGGCTCATGGATGTTTTGTCTTCACAAATAACTCGAGCCTGAAAGAGCTCTGCCATATGGTGGAGTTGCTAAAGCTAACAGTTAGCTTATACTATCCGAGACATGCTCTGCTCTTTCCTGGATGCTACCGTAATTTCCGGACTATAGAGCGCACCTCAATATAAGCCGCACCGGGCTAAAAGCCGCAGATATCTACTGAATTGAAAACGTAGTTTAACTGAACGTAACTGAACTGATCAGTATCAAACAAAACAGAAAATTTATTGATTAGTTTATTCATCGTCGTCCTGCGCACTGAAACCACTGAAGTCATCATCTTCTTCAGTGTTGGAGTTGAATAGCCTCAGAAGAGCTTCGTCACATACCTTTTCTGTGGCGATGTCAGTGTCGCTCTTCGTGTTGCTGTCATCATCCCCGGGTGAAGCTGGGAAAACAAGCAGCCCCGCTTTACTGTGAAAAAAATCCTCCTGGGCGCTTTCCGTAGCACTCCTTTAACCATTCCTTCATTAGACTTTCCAGCATCCATCCTTTCTGGTTGACTAAAGCCGCACCTCATTATAAGCCGCATGGGTCAAAGCGTGGGAAAAAGTAGCGGCTTATAGTCCGGAAAATACGGTAAATAAAAATAACATTGCTCACCATGAGCCGAAATAGGCGAGTCCATGAATGTTAATTTTCAGTGTGATGTAGATCTGTGGGGCTTTTTCCGACCAGAGAATTGTTCTGTCCGTTTTCCTTCTGTAACAAACGCTGGAACTAGGGGTAGTTAAACAGGCTTTTTCTGTGAACCTGCTCTTAAAACATTTTCCTAATTTTTGACTGTTTGAGGCTAAAATAAAACTCAATTTTTCAGATTATTTTAAAAATCATTTCCTTTCCATTTGTTCAAACTTTTGTGTGACAACATACTACTGTCTAGTTAATAATTGATCAAAGTGGTGACTGATCAGCAAGTTACATAAGAGAGCTTTGAACTTATTAGTTTTTCAACATTTAAATGTGTTAGAAAGTCATTTAATAATTCTCCCTAATATATTTGCGTAACTCTCCCCATGTTCAGCAATAACAATGTTATGATGTGTCAAAGTTTTGGCATGTTTTTGTTTTTACATTGTTGATTAAAGCCTTTGCTGCTTAACTAAACTAAATGAAAGTTGTTGCGAGGTTTTGTGCATCTTGATTGCATGCAGGTTTTATCTCCGAGTACTAAATTACAGAGGTATATTTAAAAAAAACACAAATCAGAAAACAGTGAAAGTAAAAATCACATTCATAGATTTTCAAAAACATCAATAATCCTTTTTTTTGTTGTTGCTTTCAGTTTGATTTGGGGTTTAAAAGATTTCCTGTGTGGAACAGGTAGCCAAAACATCCACCTCTTCTCTGCACATCTGTGCCTTTGCACATAATCATTTATTATATTTCTGCGCAAATTAAGTCAATGCATGTTGCCTCCTTTTTGATGCCGGTTTGGATTAAATAACTGAGTGTCCTCTGCTGCATGTTTAGGTTCCACACTGGGCTTTAACAGTGTATGAGGTCAGAGAGCTGCAGATGCTGATGACATATCCATGTAGGTTAGCACGGCAGACATTTAGCACCCCAGGCTGATTTATTTGATCAAGGGCTCACTGTGGTGGCTAACACAGAGATCTGCTCTTGGCTCAGCATGGCTCAGAAATAAAAGGGAGGGAAAGAAAATGAGAGAGAGAGAGAGAGAGAGAGAGAGAGAGAGAGAGAGAGAGAGAGAGAGAGAGAGAGAGAGAGAGAGAGAGAGAGAGAGAGAGAGAGAGAGAGAGAGAGAGAGAGAGAGAGAGAGAGAGAGAGAGAGAGAGAGAGAGAGAGAGAGAGAGAGAGAGAGAGAGAGAGAGAGAGAGAGAGAGAGAGAGAGAGAGAGAGAGAGAGAGAGAGAGAGAGAGAGAGAGAGAGAGAGAGAGAGACGAAGGTGCTGAGGGATGGACTGAAGGGATACAAAGGGAAGCAGAGGTGAAGAGAACAAAAGAGGAGTGGAGGACACTGATTGAGACAAGAGAGGTGTGCTGAGAGAAAGCGGGTGAGCAAAAAAGGCAGGAATGAGACAATTAAGAGAAAATGGGGAAAAAAGATGCCAGGGGATGAGAGGGGAAAGATGGAGGGAGGAATAGAAGATGCTGTGAAGGGCTGAAATAGAGAGCATGCTACATGAATAGAAGACATAGTGATGTGATGGTGTGAGGGGCGTGAAATGAAAGCGAGAGAGAGGGTGCATGCACAGACACGTAAATAATGTGAAGCAACAACGGACTCACAGCGCCCACAGAGGAGATAACCCAGAAGGCTATATTTAGCTCATTAGGCCTGTCATCCACCGAGGCCTGTTTTCAGAGGCTGGGGGTCTGCTCACCACGCTGCACTGCTCCTGTCTTTACTCTACATCAGCGTTACTCTTCCTACATATACAAGCAGGGAGGGGGAAGACGAGGATCCCTACGTGCAGCAGGCATGTGTGGGTTTTATTGTTATGGCGCGGTATGGGGGCCAAAATTAAGACTACTGCCCAGCAGCAGGAGGCTATATAAATTCTGAAGCAAACTACTGAACTGATTAATGATAAGCTGGCGCCGGTAACTGAGAGGCTGGCACTGCTTACTGAGAAATAGCACCTTTACCGGCGTTACTACTAGATACGCTAGGGACTAGCAGCCCTCGGCTGGTCATTGACTGGTTCACACACTCCCTCTGCTGTCTATTAGCATGGATAGGCTAACGTTAGCCTGGACGGGTTGGTGTTGGCGTTGGAGAGGCTAGCCATTAGCATGCCTAGGTTGGCCACTAGCTGGATTTCCTACCCCTTTGACGGACCATTAGCATGGATAGGCTGGCGTTAGCATCAGAGAGGCTAGGCATTAGCATGCCTAGGCTGGCCACTAGCTGACTAGTGACTCTGAAACTTCTTTTCAGCTCAACAGCTCACACCGTGTATCTCTTCAACCCCTTTTATATTCTCCCTCCTCCTCCTCTCTTCTGTATTCTTCAGGGGTGCATCTCCATGGCAACACCCCCTGCTTCTGGGGCTCAATGTCTGGTCACATGATCTTCCTCTTCTCAGCGCCCCTCACAGGCTCCCCTCTTCTCCTTTGGGATTACGTCACCTCCTCTCGTAGCCATTGGTCAGTAGAGGGGGACGTGGCTCATGCTTACCCCTCCCTCTTCTTCTGCCCAGGGTCAAATGGGCATCTCCTCGTTGCTGGACAAGATGTCTTATTTATATGCTTATAGCATCTGAACCAACTCCATAGAGGATAAAAGATAACATGCACTCTACTCCCAACACCTTTCGAGGTCAAAACAGGTTATGGCCACAACATGAATCGTTCGGCCACATCAGCAGAGTGAAGACATATCACTAATTTACGACTTCACTGTTCAAGGGGCTAAAAGGCTGCCTGGACACGCACGCACGCACGTACGCACGCACGCACGCACACACACACACATGATAAGAGAAGGTAACAGGCATTTAGCTTGGTTTCACACACAGATTGAGGTGCAATCCAGACCTGAGTTTTGTAATCAACAGGTCTCAAATGAACTCAATTCAGCATTAAGCTTTCAGGTTTTAGAGTTATTATGGTAAACTCCATTCCACTGCTGGAGAAGTGATTGTCTCTCACCCACTCACGGTGCTGAGGGACAGCATTCGCACCATTGACAGACAGCCACAGGCATTAATGTTAGCTCTAGCAGCACTATGTAAGGAAAACATTGGGAAAATAAATAAAATGTGCAGCTCTGTCAGCTGAATTATTGGGCTCAGCTCCATTGGCGGTACCCCGGTACCTCGCTGCTGCCGCTGTAACACTGGGGAAAACCCTGGATGTCTAAAACAGTTGATACAACAGATCAGTCAGGAGCGCTACAAGCAACTGCAGCTTTGACGATCATGTAATCGCGTTGTTTGAAATCACAGTTTTGGTCCAACAACGATAGATTGTTTAGCCCTAGTTTGTGCCATCAGTAACATTCTAACAGATTTTTAAAAGGAGAGATGTTGTGCTTTAGTGTTATTACAGTAAATCCTGTTCTGCTGTTGCCTGAAGTTGATGAATCAGCCTCTTCGTCTCACACCCACGAGTGGTGTTGAATGACACTGAAAATGAGCGACAGCTGACATCACCAATAAATAAAAAGGACAGTAGCAGCGCCAAGAAAAGGAAAAATAAATGAAAAAAAAACAACCAAATGTGTCATTTTCTGAGCTCACGCAGGCTCCCGCTACACCAGCCAGGGCACACTCCTGGATATGTAAAATAGTTGCCACAACTGATCCTAAATCAGTAAGGGGGCACTGCAAAAAAAAACAAAAACAAAAAAAAAAACATTGCAGGTTTGTTGATTACGTGAAATTGCAAATTTGATAGGAAAATGATAGATTGTGCAGCCAAGGGCGTAGCAAGCTTTTGTAAAGTGTGGGTGTTGATATATCTATATATAATCTCAACACCCACACTTTACAAAAATATATATATATATATATATATATTTTTTTTTTATTATTATTATATACTTTTAAATATTTTCTGAGTAGAGAAACTTTTGGACACTTTATATTTAAAAGCATCAGTCTGGTGCACTTTGAAAAAAAGTTGTGTTACAGGCTGGTAACAAGTATGTTGATGGTATTATAATGATATATTTGAGTTAACACTGTTTTCCTGTTCTTTCATTAATCCATCTTGAACACCACCAACACGTTCTCACACCCAAGGCATCAAAATATGATGCGTGACCAAGCCTCAATATATAACGATTCTGGATGCCCCAATGCACCTGGGTACGACGATCAGGGACAAACAGCTGACGCAGCGTCCCAGAGCGTCGGTATCCGACGCCGTTGGTGAGACGGACATTAGAACTACTTGTGAACGACCTAACCTTCCCCTCACCCCAATCCTAACCTTAAGGTCCCAGTTTATGGACCTTAAGGTTAGGATTGGGGTGAGGGGAAGGTTAAATAGCCGAATAATGTCCGTGTGACCGTGCACGTCAAACAATGACGCCAGCGGAGCCACGTGACCCAGCGTGTGCCTGATCGTCGTATCCTGACGCGCTGGGGCGTCCCGAATCGTCATATATTGAAGCTTGGTCACACGCGTCATATTTTGACGCCTTGGGTGTGAGAATGTGTTGTGAACACCAACTAAAGCGAAACCCACTGTTGCATCCATGCTGCTCAGTACCAGAACTAGTTACCAAAATAACCAATCAGCTGGCAAAGCTTGCTGTTGAATGTGTGAGCGTGTAGAACTTGCAAAACTGTGACTCAATTTAAGGAACAAAGTAGAATCCATTTATTATTATTTTTATTATTATTATTATTATTAGTAGTAGTAGTAGTAGTATTTATTTGTTGTTGGTGTTTGTAGAAACTAAATATATCTGCAGGGCTTTAGTCCCACTTTAGATCCAGACCTGTTTCTATTATTATGTGTTCTTTACACCAATCAGAAAACTCTGTACTGTGATCACAGGCACAGAAATAAAATAAAAAAAATTATTTCAGTTAAAGTGAAAAAGATCAGTTATCTGTGAACACTTTTTTAATATTTGATATTGTCCCGCTTAAGCAGACATCTGCTTATTTCAAATAGAGCTGAGCTGTGGGAGAAAAAGGCTTATTTAATCTTAATTTCTTTCATATTTGGGTATAGTGCATTCACTTAATATTAGATGTAAAATTATAAATAACAGGTCACTACATTCTGGGCATAGAAAGTGTTTCTAGGAACAGAAGCTCACCTGTTTCCTCCACGCTGACAGGAGAAGTCCTCTCATCAGCAGCAGGTGATCAACAGTGTCATCTGAACACCGGCCTGAAAAAAGCAAACCTAAAAGATGACACCGACCTCAGATCAGCCCACTGGGAATTTCCCCAGTTGGGTCCTGGTTCCGTCTGCCGTCTCAGTTAGATAGGAGCTGCTCATCACTCTCACTGTGACACCAGAGCTAGGCTCTGTTGTCGCTCACAGTGTGACTTTATTCTACAAATTTTTCAGAAATAAACACAACTTAGATCTGTAGCTCTTATGAAACCAAAACCAGAGCGCACCGCGGGAGCGAGCTTGTAATGAGTGCATGCGGTTATACCGCCTGGGCGGTGCAGAGCGGTGGGGAAACACGTTTCAACAACGAACCGACCGGACTACTGACCTAACACCGGTGCACAGAGGTGCGGGTTTCAGCTAGCAACATGAGAGGGAGGAGCAGAGAGCAAACACAGCGAGAGAAACCGAGAGACCGGACAGAAAAGTGTGGGTGTTAAAACACCCACATCCCCACAGGTGTGACGCCTGTGCAGCCCTAATGTGTGTGTGTCATTTCTAGATCTGACCTCTGGCTTTTGAGGGACATGTAAAGCAGTGCACTTCCTGTACAACATTTCCTGGGTGCCATTCCTTATTATTAAAACATAATTCATTTGTATTTGTCAGGTTTTCAGTAGCGACACCTGCTGGTTTGGAGTGGAACGTTGTTCATGACAACCAACAATGGCAGACCGTGTGATCCAGACTTAAATGTGCATTAAGTAGAAATCAAGAAAAAATGACATCCTGTGGTAAAATTTGGTTACTGCAACCACTTGTTTTTAATATTGTTTTTATTAGTCTTATTGCTCTTTTGAGATTTGTGTTCAGTGGCTTGGGCTCCCGCAGGGTTTGTGGAAGGTGCTATATAAAGACATTTTGATTGATTGATTGATTGATTGATTGATTGATTGATTGATGTCAAACAATTCTGGACCTTTTTGCCGGCTGTCGTCAAATTACAATTATCGGTGCTGCAGCATTAGCTCACAGGGCAACCCCACACTCACTGATGGTAAACAGTAGTTACTTCCCTCCTGCCTTTGTTTTGAAAGGAGAAAAACTGACAATCTCCGCAGCCAGCTGGTTATGAAACATGTTTCGGTTTAACCTTCCTTCCAAAATGACTGAAACGTTAAACTCTTTTGGGATTTTCTCACTGTAAAATTCTCACTATATTCTTACATACTGCACCTTTAATTCACAATTCGGAACCCTCTCTTAAACAATTCAAGAGCAACAAAGTGTCCAAGCTGGAAACGCCCTCTGAAAAATCCCAGGTTATAATCCAGTCCTGCGGCAACGTTCGTCAGTTTTTAATTTTTCTGAGGGGGTGATTGTGGTGCTGTTTACAGGATGTAGTATTCTTGAAAACAATGCAATACTTACAGTTTCATCAAACTGCCCTAGATTATTCCTTTTATTTTTTTACAAAATATGAAACAAAGTGTTTGGTTATTTATTTAAAGCTGTACTTATTTACCAGCTTCTGTAATTCACCCTGGTGCTACATATAACTTTGCCCGAGTTTGTTTTTCCTCAAATTTAAAGTTGGCAGTTGGGAACATTTTGCATTCCATGCTTGGAGTGATGATGCCACAGCTTTTTCAAATTGCTTCTGTCTGTGCTGCTGCAAAAGGTGCTGCCTGGTTTGGAACAAGTGTGTTTGTGTGTAGGGATGCACCGATCAGGTTTTTTGCTGCCGATCACCGATACCGATTTCAAAGAATGCTGATCACTGATACCGATCACGTGGATTGGCCAGACATTTTCTACAACATTATAATGAGTGCTACAAACGACATAATCTGGGAATAAAGGAAATGTAACCTAATCTAAAATGGTCTGTATTAGGGTTGTCACGGTGTGAAAATTTAACCTCACGGTTATTGTGACCAAGATGACCACGGTTTTTGGTATTATCGCGGTATTTTTTTCAAACGTGCTACATTTTCACACAATTAAATAAACCCTGTATGTCAGGAAATATTGTCCTCAGTTTGTGTCTAAATTTTGCCTAAAATGTGTTATTTTCTAATTATGTTGTTTATTTGTTTAAATTTTTTCCCTTTAGTCTTTAAAATACCAATATTTGCCCATAACTTCTTATTTTTTGTCTGTTTGACGTCATCATTTTAAAAATATTAGATCAGATGATACTCAGTACTCAAGTATCCTTCTAATCAGATACTTTTTTACCCTTACTTGAGTAATAAACCCTATATCAGGAAAATATTGTCCTCGGTTTGTGTCCTTCCGGTGAGCTTTGCAGATTTGGGAAAATGTCATCAGGCAGTAATCATTGTTAAATTTATAATTATTCTCGGAGAGAGACCAACTCTTATCTGCCCCTGGGAGCCCCGTAATGCATAGCGTCATTTCAACATGGGGGTGTCCGCGACACGGTTTATATGCAGGTAGCGGCGCTGCGGCTGCTTTATATAGCGACTTGTTGCATTCTCCCTCAACCCAAATCCTCGGATCACGCATTTTAGCTAAAACACTAACGTTAGCTTGCCTTGCGTTGACTGTAGAGTTGTGGGTGATGGTCACGCAGATGTGTCATGAGATTTGAAGCGTTGCTGCCTTTCACAGACTTTTCTTCTGCTCGTGCTGCAAACAGGATAGCCATCTTCTATCAACTGTCCCTCGGCATTCTTCAAGTATCCAAAAGATGCCCATACTTTCGACTTTGTCTTCTTTGAGGGATAAAAAAATGTCCTCCTGAGCACTGCTGTCTCCTCCTTTGGCCATTATTTCAGCTTTAGCTTCAAGAAAGTTTTGGTTGTAAACAACAAAGTGCACATGTGCCGCCGGCAACTTCAGCAGATGATACGGCGGCTGGTAAGAGTCACCGCGCCTACACCGCAGCCACGGTAAACCCACCGAGATAATATAGCTTTTTTTTAAAACAAGACAGTTATTATTATTGTCAACTTTTTTTTACCGGGCTTTACCGCTACACCGGTTACCGTGACAACCCTACCTGATCGGTCTGCTTTGATCCATTTTGAAAACTCAGATCAAAACTGATAGGGGCGCTATCGGCCGATTGGGATCAAATGCCGATCCATCAGTGTATCCCTAGTTGTGTGTACTTAGTTTGATTTGAGTATACGTTTTATAGCTGTACCATTGGGCTCCTTTACATTGCTGTTCATGTAGACTTTAACTCTTTTTTTTTTTTTTTTTTTTTGTCTGACAGCTACAAACACAAACTTGGAGTCACACACAATCCGAGTGTCTGTGGGCGTCCTGCTCTCCTCTCTGGCTGTTGTATTTATAATTCATGCCTCTCAGATTTCGCTGCTCTCTTGGAATTCCTCCCTGTATTTTTAAATAAGGTTGCATTGTAGCCCCGGCTAATGAGGGGGCGCAGATGTGTCGGTCACATATCTACACAACGTGCCAGTGGGACTCTTGCCTGGAGAGTTGTGTTTGTCCCTGCTGTTTCAAGGTTTTGTTCTAGATGAAAGATAAAACTTTGAGTTTACAGCTGCTGCCTTGCATCATAAACCCAACTTTTCCTTCCTTCTTTCTTTTTTCTTCCTTCTATATGTCGTAATGTTTTTACTGCTTTTAGTCCTAAAATGTATTTATTACAATCTGCATCTCAGTCTTTTATAGTTAAAATTTATGTATGTTGTAAAGTTGGGTTTTTACCAGTTATGACCATGAAAAGATTTCTGAACAGTTGTGCAGCTTTCCCCTTATCAATGCTGTCCAAAACTAGACAAGACTCTGGTGAGAAGGAAAAGCTGTTGTGTTCATTTATTATTATTAATAAATATATAATAAAAAGCTTTTTCTCCCTCCTTGACCTCTGTGTATACAGTTACATCGCACAGCGAGCTTTAACTAAAGCTCAGTAGGTGGCGACAATGAGCTAAAATAACAACTCTGTTCAAAAAAATCGGAAGAAGAAAGAAAGTTAAGTAATACCCGAGCCTTTTAATCACCTGCTGATTAAAATCAGGTGTGTTGAAACAAAGTTGAAGCTAAAAGGTGCTGGATACCGGACCTCGAGGACCGGAAATGAGTACTCCTGGTTTAAACACATTCACACACTTTCTCAAGATTGTGGACTTAAACATAAAATCTGATTAAACAGAAGCTTCTCACAGTATTACAAGGAGATGTTTCTTTGTTCATTTTAGCAAAGTCGCAGTCTTCTGAGAGATGATAAATTATTTTTCACTTCCTCATACCATTGTGGGTGTGCATAGTAACATTGGGAAACTGGTATTTTTAGAGAAAACTGCATGAAGTTTAATTTATTTTAGCCAGTAAGACATAAAGTTTTTATTAAACTTATTGTAAAAATGGTTGTTTTTTTGAAAATTTAATGCAGTTTTTTAATGACAATTTAGCCGCTTCCTATTTTTAGTAGGTATCATGATTGTATCAGGATTGCATCATTGAATTAGTGGTCATTTGTGAGAGCAGTGGGGCATTGTTTGTGTTTGTGTTGTCTCTGTGCATCCCCGCAGGCAGCACAATGTGTGTGTGTGTGTGTGTGTGTGTATTAATGCGATGCTCTCAGCCTCTTACTCGTCTCCCAGCTCATCCGTCTGATTCAGGCTGACGCGTTGTGTTCTCTTCAGCAACATTGCAATCACCGGCTGCTTAGAAGGGTGGGGGGTGATGGGGTGGGTCTACGGGGTAGGGGGTAGAAAAATAAAAGAGATGAAAGACATATGAGAGATGGCACAATGACGCTGACCGGAGAAAAAATATGTGACAAAATAAAATGTAGCAAGAACAATTAGAGAAAGAGGAAGAGAAGACAAAAAGGGCACGCTTTAGTGCGGCAGCAAGATAAGACAGGAAATGGGGGAAGAAATTACTGGAATAGTAGAGAAGTAAAAATCAAAGTAATGCAAGATGACAGGAAAAAAACGGGTCAGAAACTGAAGATGAATCACTGCGTTCCATCAGCAGGCGATGGTCGGGGAATCTAAACATGGCCAGATGTAGGGAAGGATTGAGTCTGTTTTTAAGAGTCTTAAACCTGTCTGAACTGTCTGGAGAAGGAAAACGGAGCATGTAGAGAGACTTGGGAAGCCACCCCACTGAGAATGTGTTACATAGAGATCTAATTTAGTTCAAGTGTCCAGTTATTCTGCATTTCACTCTGATTAAAGAGACGTCACCTGAAAGGGATCTGTTCTGACATGAAATTATTTTAGTCTTTTTGAGTTGGTGTCACAGTGCAGTAACATTAAAGAGGACTGCAGCTTATTCAGAATGCTGCTGCTGGTCTTAACAAGAACCAAGAGAACCGAGCCCATCACTCCTGTTCTTAAACCTCTACACTGGTTAGCAAACTACAGAATCAATTTCAAAGTAATTCTACTAGTTTATAAATCACTCGATGGCATGAGGCCAAAATACATGTCAGATCTCCATGCAGTATATACATCCAGCAGGGCTCTGAGATGCTTACTTAGTATGAGGATTGCTGTAAAGTCACTGACACTAGTCAGTGACTGGATACAGTTTGCTGGGTTCCTTACACAGGAAACATTTTTTCTGATTGGCTTAACGAACTGACCTGTATTGGAATGTTTACCATGTGAAGTGCCTTGAGATGACTCTTGTCGTGATTTGGCGCTATATAAATAAACTTGAATTGAACTGAATTGAATTGAGATCCTTAGGAAGCCGTCCGCTGGTGGAACCTCAGTTCAGAACCAAACAGGGCGATGCTGCTTTTAGCTATGCTGCTCGCAGATGAAATCAGATTCCTTATGAGCTCAAATGTGCCCCAACTCTAGTAACGATTAAATCAAAATTGAAAGGTTTCATATATTCATCTGCCTCTGAATGATTGTTTCTTATGCTTCTTTACCTTTGCCTTTTTCTTATTATCCCATTTAATTTTAGTTTTGTATTTTATAATTAGATTTTATAGTCTGCTGTTTTATGTTGCTGCATTTATTTTAATGTTTTATGTTCTTGCTGATCTTGCACTTGGAAAGAACAATGACTTGCTTCTGTGTATGAAATGTGCTATAAATAAAGATGCCTTGCCTTATGTAAAACTCATCTTTTGCATCCTTTTGTGCGGCCATGTGGGTCTCTACAGCCTCTATAAACACTCAGAATGTGATAAAAAGAATTAGTTTTCTGTTTTCAGTGGTTTTAAGAATTATTTGCCTAAAACAACTTTTTTCTAAAGTAGAATACCAGGAAGCAAGGAGCAGCAGCTCTACTCCAAGCCCCTACTGCAGTGGTCCACCTCCGGCCCGCAAGCCCTCTCTTTGTGGCCCCCAAACCCCGCACGTACCCCCCACCCTCACCCCCGACAACCGACCGGGAGGTGTAGGATAGATAGAGCTGAGAAAAGTAATCAAATAATCAATGCGTCGAGATGCGGGCATTCTGCATCATAGAAGAGTACCATAATCAATTATAGTGGAATGTGGTTTTGTTATTTTAACAGCGGCCCCAGCGTCACATCCAGATCAGTCAGAGCAGGTGTTCTCCACTTTTACCAGGTAGGAAACTTTGGTCCACCTTTATGTGGTAGGCAGGGCTGAGCGCTGAAGTTATAACCTGAGACCGAACCGAATCAGCCCGATCGGTTCTGTTGGATTTGGGCCGTGAAATATGTTATTTGAACGGGCTGTCACGCGGCGCGCTCCACTCGCTCGATCAGCGACTGAGAGAGAGAGAGGATCGGAGGACGCTCTTCCAAACACGCATTATTATTTTCATAATTTCATTATTGTTTCTCCTCGAAGCGTTCAGTCAGACCGAGTGTTGTGATGTCGGGAGGTCCGGTCTTGGGGAGGGAGCGGGGTCAGTGACGGCGGCTGCAGCGTGATCATCTGTCTCTTTTATTTAGGGACACGGAGAAGTTAAAAGGAAAGAGAAATAGAAGATAGAAGTTCTTGTTCCACTTTATTCTTTTGTTTCATGATGATAAACTGATGTTAAATTCAACTTAAAGAGAAACTGGGAGGAAGCCTTGGTTCATTTTAAGTTACAGGAAATCTTGTCTCCTATCTGCTCCTCCAGAGACAGCATGGACATGAGGGTTACATGGTGAGGGTCCCACAGGTGCAGTCACACACCCGAGCAGGAGGGGGACAGGTGTTGTCCTTCTTTATATTGCAAGCTATACGCATTACAGCCAGGGATTCAAGCAGCAGCCCCCCCCCCCCCCCCCCCCCACACACACACACACACACACACACATCCCTCCCCCACCGTTCGGTCCTCTTGCATCTTGGTCTTTTTTGTGAGGACCCCTGCCCTACTAGATAGTGGAGCTTCTCAGCTTACAGCAGCCTGAGTGGGGGATGGATAGGCATGGCCAGCTCAGCTTGTTTCCTCAACGCGATTGACAAAACTTTTCAACGATGAGAACGGGAGAAGGGGCTCCCGGATGCCCCTCTGGGACAGAGCCAGTTGGGCATATCATGGAGTCCTGGAAACAGTGGAACCTGATCTGCCTCTCTCAACTGTCTGTAGAGAATTCTGAAGACGTCTGGATATTCGTGGTGTTGGTGTCAGGTTTCGTGTTGTTTGGCCTGAGCGGTTACCTGGCTTACCAGAAAATTAATGAGCTTTCGAGGAATATTGGCTCAATCCCGGAGCTCAGGGATTAATTACACCGCGCTGTGAACGCACAAACTCATATAATTGTCGAGATGAGTCGTAAGCTTGGAACTTTGGCTGAGATTCAGACTCTGGCACAGAAGGTGGAGTCGATCAAGGAGCAAGTTGACAGGACAGCACGGTTGAGAATATTATTGGATTGGATTTATTGGATTTTCAGGGGTTGAGGACCAACAGAACTTTAAGACAGGGAGGAAATTATCTCTGTCTGGCCCCAAAACAAGTTCTTATCTGAATCTGGTGCCCTTGAGCCTGTGAGGCTGAAGTGATTACTCCCCCTCAGAAGAAATGTGGAATGCTGCCGTCGCCATGGCAACTCTGTCTCCCTATCCCAGCCTGGGCGGGACTGCGACCTGTGAAGGCCGTGGAACCGTTTCCAGGAGTCACTGTGCTCTCTAACCCAACTACCTCCCTCCCCTGTCCAAACGGAGGTGCCGAGCGCTGCTCATCGTGGCTGCATCATGCACTGATGTGAGGAAAGTCCCCAACCCTACCTCCCCACCTAGTGGACACTTATGTTGTGTAATGTCTGAAGTCTGTTGCATTTCTGTCTGAGGTGTTTTTTGCATAGCAAATCTACCCTCCTTGTGGAGGGTAACTCTGAAGTGCTTTTTTTTCCTCCACCTGATCCAATCCTCATATAAACCCTCTGATCACTATTAAGGTAGCGCGACTCAGGTTGCGAATGACCACAGTCACCAATTCTTGTCATGTGTCTATGCCGATGTATGTATGTCTGATCTCAGAATTGTGTGTACTGAAACTCTAATTTCCCTCTGGGATTTGTAAAGTATCTTTGAATTTGAATTTAATTTAATTGAATTTCCTCAAGAGACAGAGCCCTGAAACGGCTCATTCTGGAAGGTAGTGAAAGTTTAAAGCATAACACTGCTGAAATAGCTTTTGAGAGAGGGATTTTGTGCAAAGAACATTAAAACCATGTTTTGAATCCACCATAGAACTATTGTAACTTGGGAGGGAAACACAGATTAAAAGTTAGGCACAAAGAGCAAATCTCATTCCAGCATTAGACTTTTTTTTTATTTCTCTTATTTTTCATGAGAAAAAATAACAACAACCAATGCCTCTGTTACTGTGAGGTGTTGCAGCCAGCACTAACAGAGTGATGAACTAAGTAAAGCTGTTTCTTTTACATTCACACTAAATCTGTTCATGTTGCTGCCGATATTTTATTCATGCTCGAGAACGTAATCACTGCGAGACAATCAGAGGCTCATTTTATTCCTGTGATTCCCTGGTTTGCCGTCACAATCACTGCTCCATGACCTCATTCTGCAGAAACCTGTGATTGAAGCAAAAATTCAGGTTTGTGTTTAGAAATGGTAAAATATATTCCTGCAGAACAGCTTAATGCTGTTGGATTTTACAAGCTGTGGTTGAGGTTAAATGTGACTTGACTCTAACAGGAGAGTGGAAGCACAATCCTGGGATCACTCATCAAATCGGAAACATGATTTTCTGATTTTTAACAAAAACTTAAACTCAGATTTAACTAAGGGTGAATTCAGCCCCCAGTATAAAAGTCTTAAGCTAAATTATGAGCTAAACAGTAATACAAACGTAGTCCTCTGTGTGTGCGTGCGTGTGTGTGTGTGTGTGTGTGTGTGTGTGTGTGTGTGTGTGTGTGTGTGTGTGTGTGTGTGTGTGTGTGTGTGTGTGTGTGTGTGTGTGTGTGTGTGTGTGTGTGTGTGTGTGTGTGTGTGTGTGTGTGTGTGTGTGTGTGTGTGCGGGTGTGTGCGTGCGGGTGTGGGTGGGTGGCCAGATGAAAGAGACAACTTCACCCGATAGACATCTATGAACAATGCTATTGTTGAGGCTTAAACACACATCCACACCCATCCACCCACATCCACCCAAATTCCTGCCTGTACACACACACACACACACAAATAACTTCACACATGCTGTGTGAATGTGAATATGCTCCAAAGCCACACATTGGTGCACATGCAGAGGAATGGCTCATTTAGATAAATCACCTTGGATTAGAGCCACTTCCTGAAGCTTACATTAAAGTCTGCCTGCATTCTTTCTCAAAATGGAAAGAACAGGGAAGAAAGAGTCTCAACACCATGAAGGCAAAGGGATGAAGGGAGGGAGGAGCTAATGCTCCCTGAAGTATTGATGAGTGGAAAGTAGGTGGGAAACACAAGAATGAATGAAAGGCTAAGATAAAGAAAAAGGCTTATTGAGAGATTCAGGGATAGTTTCTCTCTTTGAACCGAGCAATAGACGGTGTTTTAGAGTGCAGCAGCTTTCATAGGCTAACATTTATTCATCTAAAGTAACTCACCTGCTGAACTGAGTCAAATAAAAAAGAGCTGATAATGAAACTTAGACGTTCATGATCAGAAGTTAAAATAATTTAAAGGGTTCAGCTGAGTTCCAAATATAAGATCTGTAAAAAAGTTGAACACCTAAAAGTGTTTTCTAACATTTAAATGTCAGTAAATAACCTACTTGAACTTCCTGCCTACACCCAAGCTTTTAATGTCATTTTTGCCTGTTTTGATCTTTACACTTAAAGTTAAAGGCACGCTTGGCAGTCTTGCTTGCTTTTAGCACCACCTTAATCCACCTGCTGGAATGTCTCTCCAGCCTGCATCGGTTTCTACGACAGAATCTGAATCTGAATCAGAAGGGTTTTATTGCCATATGTGTGAGAATCACAACATTAGGAAATTGCTGTGGTACATGAGTGATTCATCAATAAATGAAACAAATCAGCTGTGTTCATGGTCTAAACAATGCAGGAAAACGAGTTGGAAACAGCCTGCAGCGCCAGGTATGTCAGCCAGCAGAGTGGCCCACCTGTCTGAAGTTGCAAATCCGGTGTTCTGGCCACGGGGTACGTTGGGGGGTCTGAGTGGCACTTCATTAACCTTATAAAGCTTCATTTTAGCACAGTGAACCTCAGCTGGGAGCCCACAGGCCACATCTGGCCTGCCAGACCTTTCCACCCAGTCCCCCAACCGTTTGAGCCCTAACATCCCCCAGTTGGGTGACTTTGAAGTTTGGCAACAAAATTCATGTCCCAAAAATCAATAAGTGTTTGTGTTCTCCAAACACAACTAAAACTACTATCAAAACAGTTTAGATGGAAAACAAATCCATTTTAAATAATAATAAAGTAAGATACAATAATATTTAAACGTTTCAGAAGAGCATCAGGTCCTCATGGTGTCTGATAGAACTCCGGCCCTTGAACTAATTTGGTTGAGGACCCCGTTTTAGCACATACTGGCTCAAGAAACTTATTTAAAAATGTGAAAAAGTTACACAGTATGGCTTTAAAGTGGGACGGGCAGAAATATAGATTATAATTACTGAACTGTTAAAACTATTCACTCTCATTAAGGATTTTCTCAAAATGTGGTGCGTATCTATACACTGACTAGTCCCAATAAAAGTCTCCACCTGGAAGTAAATGGCTAGGAACATCTTATTGGATAATTACTGCATGGGCGATTATCTAGGCGATAAGTTATGTAACAACTGTGTGGAAAGACGCATCTGATGGTCGTGGAAAATATGTTGTGTTTGAGAAGGGTCAGACCATTGGCATGCATCAAGCAGAGAAAACATCTAAGGAGATTTTTGAAATGACTAAAACTGTGTTAAGAGCTGTCTAACGCATTATTAAAACTGGTCTGATGAGTCCAGATGGACCCTGTTCCAGAGTGATGGTGCATCAGGGTAAGAAGAGAGGCAGATGAAGTGATGCACCCATCATGCCTAGTGCCTACTGGAAAAGTCTGTGGGGGCAGTGTAATGATCTGGGGTTGCTGCAGTTGGTCAGGTCTAGGTTCAGCAACAGGATGTGCTCCAAGATTGAGGTTAGCTGACTACTACCTGAATATACTGAATGACCAGGTTATTCCATCTTCCCTGATGGCACGGGCATATTCCAAGATGACAATGGCAGGACTCATCATCTCAAATAGTCGAAATTTGGTTCAGGGAGCATGAGACATCATTTTCAGTCCAGACCCTAACCCCAATGAGGATCTTTGGGATGTGCTGGAGAAGGCTTTGTGCAGCGGTCAGACTCCACCATCATCAATGCAAAATCTTGGTAAAAAACAAATGCAACCCTGGATGGAAATGAATCTTGTGACGCTACAGAAGCGTATCGAAACAACGCCACAGAGAATGTGTGACGTGATCAAAGCTAAAGCAATCCAACAAACTTTTAGAGTGAGCTTTTGATTTAGTGGTGTCATTATTTGGGGGCCGGGCAGTGTACATGATATAAAAACAATCTTTATATTGCTTAACATGAATTTATTAAACACTTTATTAAATGTTCTTGTTTAAATTTAACATCTGAGCAGACTAACTTGTTTAACTCTACTGGAAAGCATCACATTAATCTGAGTCTCTGTGATGCTTTGGCTTTAATATTTTTGTTGAATACGTTGTGTTAGCATGGAGAAAACTGAACTGTGCTATGACAATGCCCACATCAGCACGTTGCAGGACGAGTTTCATAACGACACTGATACACAAACAATGACGGTGCGTTATTGTGTGAACATGCGCTGCTATTGAAGTGACAAAACAATACGACAACCTGAGATCATAATTGGCTCATTTTGATCACATCAACACTTCTTAGAGCTTATTGTTCAATACTCTGGATTAGATTAGTCATAATAACAGCTGCATAGTGCCATTTTACTGTAATATTAGACCAGTGTTCATTTGAATGCATGCAAAACGTCTACACACATTTCTGCTCTGCTTCTCCCTTTTGCCCTGCTGCCAGAACTCTCACAGCTCCATGGATCCTGAATAGATCTCAGATACAATAGGATTTGTATTAAAGCTGCAAGCTGCAGACCTTCGGGGTATAACTGTAGGTTGGTGGAGCAACAGTAAATGAGCGTATTGAAAAGTGACAACCGGAGCTGCAGTTTTAGGTCTTACCACTCCCTGCATCTGTTAACTTACATGTAGAGGATGTGTTACCGCTGTTCCAGAAGGCTCGGTATTTAGGTTTATGGGATTATTTCATAACAATGTAAGTATGTTGCACAATGTTGAAGTGCAGATGATTTCAATGTCGGTTTCAGCTAACCAGACGCCCACCGTTTGTTTAGATAGTTGTGCAGATGGTGTGAGTGCTAAAACACAAATACAATAACGTGCTGTCTGCACACCCACTGCACACCAGTTTTGATTTTTTTACTCTGTTTTCTTCCTCGTCAAAGGAAAGCCTGAGGTCCGATCATTGGATCGTCAGTTTTTACACGTTTTAAAAATGTATAGGAGAGCTGGAGAGCTGTGTTATGTTAGTTTAGTGATGTTGTAACTGTGACTCATGGGTTGTCTGTTTGTGTCCTCCAGTATTTTTGTTTGAATTAAGGAGTTAATTTTAAGAGTAGGAGTTGGTCACAAGATAGTGATTAAAATCTTGTTTTTTCTGTCTTTCTCTGTGTAGAGCCCCGACAGTTTAAAGATAATCCATAGAAACTGCGTTCAAGTCTTTGTAATTTTTAAATGAAAAGAAATACACCAAACAATTTATTTATTATACGCTGGGATATTTTATTTTTTCTAAAAATATAAAGTTTTGATTCGTCAATGTAAAATTTCAAATATTAGGGATGTGTATTGGTGAAATTCTGGTGATACGATACGTATTACGATACAGGGGAGACGATGCAATGTATCACGATATATTGTGATGCATTCGGACATTATTAGCGATTTATTTTTTAACTGAATTTATTGTAGGAATATTCAAAAAATAGTCCAAACTGATAGGTAACATGAGGTATCTGAACAAAACCCTTAGCACTCTGCTGCCAACTAGTGGTCGGCATTTGAATTGCACCCAAAGAAAAGAAAATACACAAAAGTTGTAAATGTAGTTATGTAAATTCTTCCAAAAATTAGATACATTAATTTGATTATCAACGTAATGTCACAGGAACAAATATCATGATATATTGCCATATAGATATTTTCTTACATCCCTATAAAATATGTAAAATAACTTTTGTAAAACATTAATAGATGTTGTGCAGTAGAAAGCTGTGGCCGTTCTTGTGATACAACTCCCAATTAAGTTTCAATTTGCACTTTTAAATGCCATCTAGTTAAATGTTTTAACAAACCCTGGAGCACCCAGCTGCTAGAGTAGTCATTTTTATTTTGTTTTATTCTTATTTTTTAACATTCAATTCCACCTCAGTACCTATAACTTTCATTTTATGCTTCAGTAAATTTCTGCCAAAAACATTTTCTATTAAATTTTCTTCATGCAGATTTAATTATCAGTAAAAGTGCCGTACAAATATAAAATACCTGTGACAAGTCATAACAGACGTTCCCTTCAGATTATTACATTCAGCCCTTCTCCTAAACATATTTTTGTGCTACATGGAGGCAAAGCTAAAGAATAATGTTTTATTTCCCTCTGAAACTTTTCACAGAACCAAAATGCAGATACTGATTGGTGCTGCGTCTGCAGTGATGCAGGCGTTGTACTGATCTGATGTGGTGAAGAGAGAGAGGGAGAGGGAGAGATACCACTATCTATATCTTTCTCTCTCTCTCTCCATCTCCATGGTAACACCTTAGGATTCCCCCGTAAGAGCTGGTCCAAGTGGCTGTAGAGAGGGAAGTCTGGGCCTCCCTGCTTAGACTGCTGCATGTCTCTTAATCAACTGCAGCATGTGTTAACTGATAAGGAAGAAACCTTTTGGATCAATAATTTAGGTAATTCTTTTCTGGGTTTAAAGTGAAACATTTTTCAGCATTGCTTTCATCTAGTGTTATTCGTATAGTCTGTTTCTTATTTTCCCACAAAGACCCCCGTTTATTCAGAAGAAGCTTAGCTTCCTTCACATCTCATGAGGACGCGGCAGTTAAAACAGATTTGGACCCCGTTTGTTCCTCCTCCTTCTCGCCTTTGTCCACTTTGATCTAAAACTCTTATCTTAGCTTTCACAATTTTACCTTCATCATTACCAACTTTTTCATCCCTCTTTATAAACGCAGCAAAACGCTGCTGGAGTCCATACGTCCTCGTTTGACTCTTGCATATTGAAGTCCTTAATGAGGATAGCTGCTCGAGCGATTTATGTTGTTAACAAGGTTGTTCTCAAACACTGGGGGTTAGGTTTCACTTCACTCAGCTGTTAGTTTATTAAGGAAAAAAATGAGACGGTGTGTGAAAAGAAAATGAGATTGAGGAAGGAATAAAAGAGGAGTGAGTGGAGAAGTAGAGATGGAGAGGTAGAGGCGACAACATGAGAATTAATAAGGAGAGACGGACAGGAAATGAGTTAAAAGACGAGGAGAACCGAAGAGATGGAGACAAAAAGAGATGTCACATCTTTCATGTTGAGAAGGATGGAGGAGACCTGGAAACAAAGAGACTCGTGTATGTTTACTCCTGTGTGCTTTAAAGTGTCTGTCGGAGGTTTCTTGATTGCATGTTTCTATTTGCAAGAACAGGTTTTTTCTGTGAAAACTGAAAGGGACACAGAGTCGTGCTCCAAAGCAGGGAGGAAAAAGGAGAAAGTCTGGACGTAGTGGTCAGCAAGGATTAGAGACGAGTGAATGATCAAGTAAAAATATCATGACTTAAGGGTGAGTGAGTGAGTGAGTGAGTGAGTGAGTGAGAGTGAGAGTGAGAGTGAGAGTGAGAGTGAGAGTGAGAGTGAGAGAGAGAGAGAGAGAGAGAGAGAGAGAGAGAGAGAGAGAGAGAGAGAGAGAGAGAGAGAGAGAGAGAGAGAAGTGATGCAACAGATGGGCAAAAACCAGGAAGGTGATGGAAGAGATGGAGGGAGAGTGACAGAAAAGTGTGATGGAGTGGGTAATTGGCTAGAAAGACAGAGGAGGTGTTGACAGGAGGACGTGAGGAAAGATGCATGGGAGGAGGAAGACAAGTGGGTCCAGGTTTGGGTCATGGTCCCTCCTCCCTTACTGATGGTGGTGATGTGTGTTTACTCACTCAGCCATAGAGGTCCTGAGCAGTTTGGTGGAAATGTTAAGAGTCTAAAGGATTTTATTTGAATTTATTTTAACTAAAATGTTTTGGAATCATGAAAACATCTGGATTTAGTTTTTACTGTAGATGATAACATTCTGAATCAAAACCATATATGTGATATAAATAGCAAATCTGCTTAAACAAAGAATTTTACATTCTTTTTGAGAATTCTTGGTGTGCAGTAAAAACCAGGCATCATTCTTGTGGTTGTTTTTCAGACCTGCTGCTGTTTTCTACAGTTAGTTGGTTGTTTTTGCTTTGGTCCATCAGCTTGGACTTTAACTCCTGACCTGTTGGGGCTCTTGTTTCGACTCGCTTTCCATCTGTACTGTGGAGTGCTGTCCAGTCTGATTCTGGCTTTGAATAGCTCTGGTCTTAAAACGCTCCGCGGTTCATCCGGCTGCTTCTGTTTTCTGTCACTACTGACCCAAAGGAGTCCCCGAATGCCCCGGTTGGGTTAGGGTTCTTTGTTATATCGTTGACATCATGATCCATCCAAATTACGCAGCTAACTAATTGAGAATAATAAAGAATACCCAGTGCTCATTGATAAAATGACATTTGAGTCTTTGAGCCTGACTTCTTTTATTCCTTTGAAAAGGAGCTAGAGCTTTTTGTTAAATTAAACGCAAACTACATCAGATTAAATCTGAACTTTTGCATTTAAAGCTCTTTTCTTTGCAGAGAAGGAATGTTTATTGAACACACTTCTTTCTCTACATATTTTTAATTTTTTCTTTTCCTAAAAGGGAGAGGGTGGGTGTCCTTTATTCTAAGGAAAAGTAAATTGTATCAATTGTAAAAAGATGTTTTTTTTCTTTTTTTGTTTTTTCCATATGGTTTGGTGGTTTTTTTTTTTTTGGTTTTTTGGTGACTTGTACTATCTATTATTTTGTTTGTTTTAATGTAGGTTTTGTGTTAGATTTAGTAAACAAGTAAAAATTACTTGTATAAAGGGGTAGGGACATATAAGTTTCCACTTCAGCCTACTCCTTTTCAAACAGAGAAGAAGGGATGATGATATGTATTTTTTCTGTTTGTGGTATTTAAAAAAAATTATGTATGTTTTCTTTGTTTGAAATAAACTAAACTAAAAAAAAAAAGAAAAAAAAGAAAACTTTTAACCGAACTTCGCACACACTTACATTTTTTTTTTGCTATGCATTTACTAATTTAATTTGAATGAGTTTAGGCAATGCTATATAATTAATTTTAATCCAGCTTCAGTTATTTTTTTTACCCCTGATGAAAGTCTTGTCCAGCATTTTTATCTGCTAGTTTAAATCTTGCAACATCATTATGGAATACGACTTCATCCTGCTGAACAAAAATAAAGAGTAAAAACAAAAGGTGTAAAACATTCAGTATATTCAGGAAGCCAGCTGACCTACATGGGCACATATTGTTTCTGACCTTTGACCCTGGCCAGCTGAAGGAAGCCTGTCTGCAGGCTTGTTATGGTATACTCTAGGCATGATGGATCATTATTTTATGGTTTTCTCATCATGATGCACCAAATCATTTGGATTCATTAAAGCACATGACCCTTTTCCTGTTGCTTGAGTCCAAATTGATGTAATTTTTGTTCATTTTGATTGAAGATATCTCTTTTAACGACTGTCCCCTGAACGTCCAGGGTTACAGGATTGTCTTTGAACAGTTTGAATAGTCATTTCTACTCAAACACATTAATATCTGCTGTTTTCTAATCAAAGTCCTTCCCTGTATCGAGTAACTTGTTCTACTCACATAGTTGAGTCAGTTTTTCTTTCTTTTTTTTTAAACGTTTCAGCTCAAGTACGAGGAACTCCACATGCCTTCTGAGACTCAAACTCAGTATATATTTGGGGAGAAGACTGACGTTGCCACTGAAGCATTAAAATATGTCAGAGCATGTCAAAGTCTGAGGGGAAAACCAGCGATACACAGCGAAACACATGAAAATGTATGGTGCCTCTTCAGAATTCCCCGTGTTTGTGTTATTCTATCAGACGCAGCATTAAAAATCTCATACGAGGGTTTAATTTAGAAAGCTTTTAGTTTTCCTATCTGGATTTTATACAATAGCGAATGAGGCTAACTGGTTTGGTATTATGTGACATGAATCTAGAGTAGCAGTATGTGTGGAACAATTGTTGAAAAGAGTGATGGCTAGAGAGAAAAATCTGATCAGAAAGGGAGGAAAGTACTGAAAAAGGTTAGACCAGCAGAGCACTTTAAAGAGGAGTAGAATAACTAGAGAGAAGCAAGAGGAAGGGAAGTGTGTGTGTGTGTGTGTGTGTGTGTGTGTGTGTGTGTGTGTGTGTGTGTGTGTGTGTGTGTGTGTGTGTGTGTGTGTGGGATGGGGGGTGACAGTTCCTGAAAGATAGAGCTTGGAGTGTGAGGGAGAGACAGAATGAGGCGGGGAACAAATGAAGGGAAGAGAGCGCTGGAGTGAAGATGAGCAGGAGGATTCAGTGAAAGAGGAAGAGGCACGTCTTCCTCTCATCAGTCAGAGCGGCCGCTGCCTGCCCTGTGACAGAGGATGCCTTTGTCACCATGAGGAATTCCTGCCAGCTGTATTCTGCTCACCTCCAAGAAAATTACTGACTCACACACACACACACACACACACACACACACACACACACACACAGAGAGAGAGAGCAACAAAGAACGCGTAGGAAAGGTGCACATGCAGACACAGTATCAGGACATGCTCACGCATGCATGCACACACACACAGACACACACACACACACACACACACACACACTATTTATTGTGTGTGAGTCATACAAACTCAGACACCCAGGAGAACAAACAAATGCATAAAACACTGACTTGTTGTAATCCTGACCCTTTATCAGTGCTGTATTTATTTACAGCAGATGTTTGTGAATATTTGTATGATTTTTTTTACTGATTTTACAGATTTTATTAGTTAGTTAATTATTTGGTTTATATATAAACTTCATTGAACTACTTTTTCTGGACTGAATTTATGAAATGTATTGGCTTGAATTCAAAACTTTGATACATCTGAATCTGGACATCTGTGCTTGAATATTTTTCTTTTTTTTTCAGGAATTATTTCTACTTTTTTAAACTGCAGCCTCTGCTTTGTTGTGCTTTGAGCAATGCATCCATATGAAGTCAGATTTCTCTTCTGATGATGGAGAGGCTTTTCAGCTGGTAGCCTAAATGCTGCTATTTCACACGTTACATCAAAAATTAAATTCTATTGAAAGAACGGGTCTTTTATTGAGTATTTCTTCTTTTTTCCCCCCGAGGGAAAAACATATTCACCGATGTGTTCATTTCAGAAGGTTTGATCAGTAACTTGCATATATATATATATAGTTTTTTTTGCATCACACTCCTAAAAACTCATCCAGCACAATTTAAGGTTCCTGCTCTTTTTAAGAGTTTTGACAAAAAGATGATTTTGTGCAACAAACCATCTGCAGCATATGGCCACCAACAAAAGGCTGTTGTGTTGAAAGGGGGAGGAAATGAACTCGTTTGGGACATTTCTCCTTAAGAGCGTTCCAGCGCTGAGCTGGAGCAACAATACGAGTCCTCAGATGTGGTTTGGCTGATGTGATAGCATTCCGGTCGTATTGTGTTAGAGCAGATTTACACTTTGCATCACCAGACTATTGCTGAAAATGTTGCAGGCACAGGCTTCTTGGTAGGACTATGGGTGTAAGGGAAGTTTTTGTTTGCACAAAGACCTGGAGGATTGTAGCAAGCTCATTCTCATTCTACACACCATTATACACAGGTGCACCATCAAACTCTCAACACACAGTTATTCCCAGACCCCATCTGACACTAACACTCACACGATGAGGCAATATGATGATTAAGATATGAAGATACATTTATTACAACAACACACACTTGTTGTTCTCTACACACTCCCTCCAATCATTCCGTTTTGTCATTCGTGGGAGCTGCAGTGATGAACAGCAACATATGCCATGCAACAGATGTTCAGCTGGAAGTATTGTGTAAAACTGAATGCTAATGAGTGTCGTGAACAGAACGCCAACGATGCTGTCATTTGTTTTTGTCTCCACAGTACTACGAAATGTCCTACGGTCTCAACATCGAGATGCACAAACAGGTAGGAATGGCACGCTTGGCTGTGTGTGTGCTTTTGTGTTGTCTCGTTGCTGGGATACTCCGAGGCACACGGGTGTTTGTGTAGGTCTGCGCGGCTGCTGCTTTTATTAGGCAGGAGAAGGTGAGAGTGTAATTTTACACCAACACTCATGGCTAACAAGTGACAGTTTGTGTGGGCGGGCTCGCGCCGTTTTCTTTGGTGGGCGACGGTGGCACAGGAGTTAAGTGCTCGCCCCGTAATCGGAAGGTTGCAGGTTCGAGCCCCACTCAGTCTGTCGCTGTTGCTGTGTCCTTGGGCAAGACACTTAACCCACGTTGCCTGCTGGTGGTGGTCGGATTGACCGGTGGCGTCAGTGCTCGGCAGCCTCGCCTCTGTCAG
Organism: Nothobranchius furzeri; assembly: GCF_043380555.1. Taxonomy (NCBI): domain Eukaryota; kingdom Metazoa; phylum Chordata; class Actinopteri; order Cyprinodontiformes; family Nothobranchiidae; genus Nothobranchius; species Nothobranchius furzeri. The sequence goes on along the minus strand of NC_091748.1, from coordinate 55,109,407 downwards.
TGCGCCCCAGGGCAGCTGTGGCTACATCGTAGCTCATCCCCACCTGTGTGTGAATGTGTGTGTGAATGGGTGAATGACTGATTGTGTTGTAAAGCGCCTTGGGGGGTTCCAGGACTCCAGAAGGCGCTATATCAAATACAGGCCATTTACCATTTCTTATGAGTTTTTTTTTGTTCCACTAATTCTTATGTGTGTGTAAATAAAGGCCAAGCTCTCCTTGAAGAAATTTCATGCAAGCTTTCTCCTAATGAACACACACACACACACACACACACACACACACACACACACACATGCACACACAGTGGTGGGGCGTTAACCAAATTTAATGGTGTTCAGTTTCAAATAATCAGCTGAAACCCGTCAAAATGCTTCCCCGTCTTTGCTAAGACCAGACATGATGTCCGAAGCAGAAACGAGAAGCGTTTGTAGATTGTGTAACGTTTCCACTTGTCCTTGCTGAGATCTGCTGATCCTGAATGAAGACATTTGTCTCACCAGTGGAATGTGCACTCAGGAGCCTGTGACTGCTTGTCAATCCCCATACTAATTGCTGTCTGGGTCGCACTGCGGGAGAGGAAGACGGTGAAACTTCATTCAGAGAGACAGGCAGACAGTCGGAAAAATGTCGCAGCAGAAGGACAAAAGGCAGATGAGAAACCAGTTAGTTGATAGACCTTGTTGCAGATAGACAGAATCATTATCCAGCTGAATGGCACTTCCTTTAAGGTGACTGTCTGTGTCTCCCCCTCGTCTCCCCCTCTTTCCTCCCCCTCTCTGTATCTATCTATCTGTCTGTCATGCTAACTGGCTCTCTGTGGCGGAGGCAGACACCGTCATGGAGGACAAGACAAGAGGGGGTATATTTTTCACTCCTACAACGAGCTCTTGGCATACACCTTCAGAAAGCAGCTGATCGTTTGAAACGGTCCCTGACACGCCTTCAGACGGAAGGCCGTACTCTGCTCTTTCACCTCATAATCTTTGTGTCATTTAGCTTTCAAGCTAATTACAGCAGAGAGATATTAAACCCTGGCTTTCTGTGAAAACACTGCCTGCATTGTACAGACAGCTTTTTATTACCCTGCTGGCATAAGTCGCTCACTGTTGAAGGTGTTTAAATGGTTAAACTCTGATAAAACACCAAAACCTGCCATTCATTCTCATTGAGTAAAGAAATATAAACCTCACACTGTCTGTGGTGGTTATATTTGCTTGTAATTAGCCTTTTTAGTTGCACCGTTGGTTGGAAAACTATCAGAATGCTCCAGAACTTTGAGCTTGCAACGAGTTGGGAGACGGTCTGTAATGGTGCGTTGCACTGTTGGGAGTTCCTGTTGATACATGAAGTTGATGCATATTGATACGTTCCAGTGTCAACTCAAACCTTTTTGTGAGTCCGTGCCTGTTTGAGATTCTGATCTGAATTTAGGTTTTGATGGTGTGACCCTTGACCTCTCACCTCTCAACCATAGACACCTGGGAAATAGTCCAGCAGTCAAATTCAGTAGGATTTAAAAAAAATGGTTGAATGAGTGCTTCTGATGTTCCTATGGCTCCAGACTGCTTTTCTTAAAGTGGACACGATGTGTAAAAGAATCAAATCTTTTATAGTTTAGTGAAAATAACATCTGTTAAGATCTTATTTCTATTTTTCCCCCCACATTTATTTGTTTTGATTAGCCACACAGCTCAGTAAAATGATCTGCTTTTGTTCTTTAGTTTTGCTCTTACTGATAAAATAGTACGGTGGTAGAGGGGTTGAAAGTGTGCTTTGTAATCGGAAGGTTGCAGGTCCAAGCCCCACTCACTCTGTTGCTGTCTTTGTGTCCTTGGGCAGGACACTCCACCCAGCATTGCCTTCTGGGTTTTTATCTTTAAAAAGTAATAATTTATCAGTATGTAAAATTGAAAGGGACATTATGGAAGTCTGACAGCCAAAACATGTATAGAAATAATAAATATGTTCTTCATACATTCTCCTGCAATGCCCTGGTCCTGTAGAATGAGCCCTGGCATTTTTACTGTGATTGCCTGTTTTTCTGTAAAATCACAGAAAAAGAGAGCTGCCCGGGTCGAGCAGGCTGCTCAGGCATAGCCCGTAGCATTTGCTATCAGTAGCTTTAGCAGCAAAGAGTGAGGTAGTACCAACTCAGCGACTTTGTCGCTGTTCCTAACGCCTAGTGATGAACCTAGCTACATTTCTGACGACCCTCAGCTACTTTCTTCTAGATATTTCCTGCAAATTAGCAACAAAATAGCCATTTTCACTCCGAACCGTTCTTTGAATGTTGTTTCAGCTGTCATCTAGGATATAAAAGTTACAGATACGAAAGACATTACTGGCGCTTTAGCTCACCTAGTTAGATATCGGACTCTCGAGCAGAAGATCCGGGTTTGATTCTTGATGTGAACGTAATTTATGTAGAGTTAATTTTTTACATTAATGGTATATTTTTTTACAGTAAGATGCCCAAATTTTTTTTTGAGACTCGCCGAACGGCATTGAATTCACAGATAAAAATGATGTAGGTTCAACTTTCATTTTGGAACAATTTTTCAAGCAAGGGAAGGGAATGATCTGACCATGCAGGACTGACCCATCTTAAACCTTAGTCGGCTGTGCTGAAGAGAAAGGTAAAGAACAAAATTATTTAATTAATTAGCTGTTCTCCTGTCCTCTATGCTCTGGGCCACACACACACACACACACACACACACACACACACACACACACACACACACACACACACACACACACACACACACACACACACACACACACACACACACACACACACACACAGAGACGGGACTGTCTCAGCTGTATTTTCGTTAAGGAGTGTGCACGTACAGCATGCGCGCCTCGTGCACGAGCCTACTATTGAAGCTGCCGTTACGCTTTTGGCCTGAGGGGGCAATCGCGAGCATAAAAATTCAAAACTCCGTAAAGTCCCTTTAAATATTTGATACAATTCAGATCACCTTCAAAACTCGGTCCTACTACCAGGGCCGTATCAAGGCATTTGGGGGACAAGGCAAAGCCTGGTATTTTAAATTGAGGTGATATATATATATATATATATATATATATATGTGTGTGTGTGTGTGTGTGTGTGTGTGTGTGTGTGTGTGTGTGTGTGTGTGTGTGTGTGTGTGTGTAAATATAATTTGTTACTTTCCACCTCTGCCCATGGTGCAGGCACTGCTAGCTGGGTTAACCACGTCATGACAAATATTCTTACAAGAGGACACATCTACCAACAATAATATAATATGTGTTTTTATTACCTAACACCTAAGTTTGCTGTTAGCTCAAAGCTTTCGCAGATCTTGATGTTTTTATAAATAGCTGTTAATTTGTGAAAAGAGGAGTGCCTGTTTCATTTTCTGTGGGTTTAGAAACGTGTTTCAGACAATTTATTAAGACTTGAGGAAATTATGTATGAACAAAAGTCTGGGCTGATCTAACTTTTTAAAAAATGCAAACACTTCGCTTTTGTATTTTTCTTGAAACCAAGTTGAACTTTAAACTCCTGACCCACAGGTTAACACATTTTTAATTGCAAGACAATTGTTTTGGCACCAGGAAAGAAAAAGATAAACTTTATCACAAGAGAAACTCTGACTCTGCAGGAAGGGAACAGATAAAAAGACCCAGAGGGAGGAAGTGAAATAGCTAACAGCAAAGCCAAGCAGAGGACTGTCAGTTCTTGTTGCCAAAAAGAAGTTCTGGGGTGCTGGCTGCGCCTCTTAGAGATGGAGAGAGGAAGAAGAGGAGGATGGCAGAGGCAAGGAGGCCAAGTTAGTAGTGAGGGTGGAAAATAGGATGAGCGGAAGGAGAAAAAGTATAGATGATGACAGAAGGAGACCAAAGAACTGCATTAAGGCAAATGGGAGTTCAAAAGAAGAGAGAAAAAGGAATGAAGAAAGTCAAATGATGTCAGAAACCAGAGAATAAGATGCAAGCAGAGCCTCTAGAGGAAAATGAGACGGAGAGGAAAGGTAGAGCAGGTTTCACAGCCTATGAGGAGTAAAAATGTGTACAAAAGGAAAAATGGGGAGGGGGAAGGGGATAAAGCAAACCAGAGAAGAACTGTAAAAATAATAATACGAAGGAAGAAGTTCATGTCGAATCCAAATCAAAAGGGTTTAGAATAAAAGTAAAGAATATGTAAAAGAACCAAAAAGAATAGCATGGTACAAAAAGTGTTTGATGTAAACAAGTGAAAATTGACATAAGATAAAAAGGTCTGTAGAGAAAAAGACAGCAGGGATGGGAGGGTGGGGTGTGTGTGTGTGTGGGGGGGGGGTAATTGAACTGATGAAAGAGGAGAGGGTAAACAGGAAGACTGGAGCTTCAGAGTGACAGAAAAAGACCTCATAGAGCAGATGAAGTGGGGGGAAAAGGAGAGAGAGAGAGAGAGAGAGAGAGAGAGAGAGAGAGAGAGAGAGAGAGAGAGAGAGAGAGAGAGAGAGAGAGAGAGAGAGAGAGAGAGAGAGAGAGAGAGAGAGAGAGAGAGAGAGAGAGAGAGAGAGAGAGAGAGAGAGAGAGAGAGAGAGAGAGAGAGAGAGAGAGAGAGAGAGAGAGAGAGAGAGAGAGAGAGAGAGAGAGAGAGAGAGAGAGAGAGAGAGAGAGAGAGAGAGAGAGAGAGAGAGAGAGAGAGAGAGAGAGAGAAAGAGAGAATCATGAATAGATTTAACAGTATCTGCTCTTATTTCCTCTCCACCTCCTCCACTCCCACCTCCTCCTCCAGCTTACTCCTGACATCCTGTCGAGATCCCTGCCTCAGCTTCTCCGTCTCCTTCTCTATCACACACTCCGTCATTATTAGTGGCAGGGCCATCTCATGTCCTGCCACTAATTGAGCTGTAACAGTCATCTCTTGCCTTCATAGCCGTCCTCTGATTACACCCCCACCCCCCATTTCACATTACACATTTCCCTTTTGCTCTTTATCTTCTTACTCCCTTTCTCTCTCTCTCTCTCTCTCTCTCTCTCTCTCTCTCTCTCTCTCTCTCTCTCTCTCTCTCTCTCTCTCTCTCCCTCCCTCTCTCTCTCTGTCCCTGTGTTTGTGATGATTGGATCCAAACAGTATGAAGGCATAGGGGCGATAGCATCAAACCGTGATCTGCACACGCATGCATACCAGCATTATCTCACCTGGTTCACCTCCACTATCTTATCATATATTCACATATACTAGCCGTCTCCCCCAGGAGCAGCAGGGGGTGAGGACTTTTTCTGCTTGTTCTATATTCATTGATATGGCACTTCTGGGGCTGCCACAGTTATTTCCTGGATCCCCCGCGATATAACCAAGCACAGCATGTAAATTTCTCCGACTTTGTAATTCAGCCGTGCAACGTGGCTCACTGTCGTTGGAGCAGGGGAGTTCACCGTGAGAATGTGTTGTTAGTGTGAGGTGTGTGATGATTAGATTAAAGCTTTTGTGCAGAATGCTAATTGATGCAGCAGGATAATAGCAGGATGGCAGGAGAACGAGAAAAAGAGGAGGAACCCCTGTGTCCTGAAACGACACAAGTCAGTTAGCTAAATGCTAACCTGGAGAAGTCTGAAAACAAAGGGGAAAAAAATCAAAAACTAAAATGGCTTTGCAAAGCACCAGTTTTCACTCATATTTATTTAAAGGATAACAACACTTTTCAAATTGGTTTCTCATGTTTGTTTTATTCCAAAATGATGTAAATTAGAAATGATATAAAACTGGTAACAAATAGATTTTTTATGCAAACATTGCTATTACTGTTGTGTTTTTTGTTTTATGAAGCATTACTGCAGTGCCTAAACATGAACAGCAATCAATTTAAACGTTAATAAAGGTGTAGTTGACTGAAAAAACATTCTTACTGATTAAATCTGATTATAATCAGTCACTCTGAGAGTTTTTGCAGATAAAACCTCAATATTGCGAAGTAAACGGAGTCAGTGGTAGAGTTGCATTGTTTTTAGCCAGTCAGAGGTGAGATGTCCAAATTACATGGCATTCATTCTCACTATAGAGCACTGCAAATGTATTGATTAAACATGTGAACCACACTTTTAATAGTAACATGCTCTTATTTGTCTTGCTGCAGCTATGGTAACACAACATCAGCCATTGGATCTGAGAGCTCCACGTGTAACTTTTTAGTGCTTGTTTTACTTTTTCTTGAGACAAACTTTTGGTCTGGTTAAAATTAACATTTGATGTTTTTTCTTCATCGATTCCATTCTTGAATGTCCCCGCAGGACATCTACCGTAAATCCTCTAATATTAGCCTGTATTTAATTAACTGCCGGGTATCATATTTTGGCCGGTGTCGGTGTCGGAGTCGGCGGAGGGGAATAATGGCTGTTTTTTTATTGTGGCCGGGTGGAATGTGGTAACAAGCAAGTACGGGGGGGCGGTTGTGTCATCCGTCTCACTTTTGATTTGGCAGTGATAGACCACGAGGGTAACTTTAACCGTGCGGAAATGACGCAGAGATGATAACATGCTGATTATGCTGCAGAACACTCCGGGGAGCAGTAGCAGGGGTTGTATGAACTAGTCACTAGTCGACTTCACCGCTCTATAGTGACTTGTTATGCCTGTCATCGACTAGTCGCTGTCACGTGATAATGACCGGCAAGATGCAGTCCACGGAAAAGACAGCAGGCTGCTGTCAGCAGGTGACAAGCTCCTGCGCGTCGGGAGGCAACGTGCTGTGCCAGAGCGTCGGTACTGACACGCGCCGTAAAACGGACATTTAACCAATTTGTGACGTTTACCCTCTTGCAATTTAACATTCCCCTCACCCCCATCCTAACCTTAACCAGCTTGCGCATGCAAAGCTCTGATTGTTGACGCGCTCCAGACATCTGCGTCCTGAGCACGGCCACAGCAACATTATCAAATCAGGTGTCGCCACCTCAAAAACTAATTTAACACGCAATCGTTCATGTCGGCTCATTTCCTTTTATGTTTTCTGTCTTTTATTCTTTTATTTGTGCCTGATGCGTTTCGCTGCTGTGGATCAGGACGCATCACCTGTTTTGTCCTCGGTGACGCACCTAACTGATGCGGCCGGCGAGCACTCCGCTGTTTTTGCGGTCGGTAGATCTTTTAGAACTGCAGTTCAAAGGTAACTCATAAGGTGAATATATATGAACCCAGGTAGCAGTTTTTCTTTAGGATTGAGAGGAGATGCAGGAAGATAATAAACAGATACAGGACAGAAAAATAGTCAAATAAAAACAAGTTAGTTTTTGTACCTGGTAGTTGCAACAAACAGACACCATTGAAGGTAATCAGAAGTGAGGAACAGAAAATGAAATAATTATTTTAATGTTTAGAGCAGCAGGAACTCTGAGAGGCTGCAGGCGCATCAGTGAGTTCGCGGCCGCTGCGCAGGGGGAGGGGGGAGAGGGCTGAAGCAGAAACTACCGTTGTTAAAAGAAATGTGTTTAACTTTGAAAATGTGGGCGCAATTTTAATTGTCAAAAACTCCAGCGAACCATTAGTTCATTTAGCTCAAATAGAAATTGAGGCCTGCCTCTAATACTGGTCCTCCTTCCAATAAAGGCCTGGAGCTTGATGAGCTTGAGTCAAATACAGGCCCAGGCCTGTATTAGAGGATTTACGGTATGTGGGTGTTTTATTTTGTCCCTTACTTTCTTTTAACTCAGTTTTCTGTTTCCTTCGGTTCGTACCACTTTCATTATTGCATCAGGTATCCAAAGCTGTGCTGAGCTCTAAAGTGATTAGATGTGTAGCTTATAAACAGCTGTGCAAATGTTCTGAATCAGAAGCCATTTTCTCACTCAGCTGGCAACAAATTGCAAGCAGCATTTTCAAGGGAGTTAATAAACACCTTAAAATATTCTCAATTTCCTTGCATGAGTTTCAGGCCCCCGCTGTCATCAACAAATTTGGGAGATACATATACTCAGGGAACAGGAAGAGATGGAGCGCTCATTGTCACCACGTTGCACCCTTAAGCTGGACGGACACTGCACAAGTTTTTCACTCGTAGCGTTAACTTAAGCTCAAACTGTATGACTTCCTAGCAGAGCAAATTTCGCGAGTCATGTGCTCACATCGTACGAGCCAGTTCTCAGATGTGACCTGACTGCTCACACTGTATGTCTGGTAGCAACACGGCATTTTTTTTTGTGTTACTGATGTCTGTTGTCCTTCAGGAGTGCTGTAAGAAGAGGGCACACAGGCATTTGTGGGGGTTGGAGGAGAAAGACAAAAGAAAGAAAGTAAATCAAAGTTTTATCAGTTTAATTTTACAAGCACGGCAAACATGCTTTCTTGACAATCCTTGCCATTGTATGTGAAAAAAGTATAAATAAAAACGAACAACACTTCATTGATGCAACACAAGAAAATGCATTAACTTTTTCAGCCTTTATGTGCACGCACACACACACACACACACACACACACACACACATACTATATATATATAAGAGTGCCAGAATAAAAGGTTGACAGAGCAGTCGGGATATTCTAGGAGGATGTGTGTGACAGTCAGGATGCTCTGCAGCTAGATTGTTTCCCCTGTGAACTCCTGAGGACAGATGAAGCAGCTGGCTGTCCTTCCTTCCTGTTCCCTCCTTTCATTTCACCAGCACACATATGAGGCTGAAGGTGTGTGTGTGTGTGTGTGTGTGTGTGTGTGTGTGTGTGTGTGTGTGTGTGTGTGTGTGTGTGTGTGTGTGTGTGTGTGTGTGTGTGTGTGTGTGTGTGTGTGTTGGACAGTGATCTAGGAATTAAACTATATGACTATAAGAACAAGCATAAATAGAGACATGACTGGATTAAAAGAATGGCACAGAAACCTGGACTCAGATGACGAGGGCATCGTGTATAAAAGATTGTTTATCTGCACTGTGTACAAAAAAAATGTGTGTGTGTGTGTGTGAGTGTGAGTGTACACAGGTGTTTATCTGCCTGCCTAATTAGCCAGAGCTGTCTGACCTTTTTTAATGTTTGCACACAGGTGTGTGTGTGTGCGTGTGCGTGCTGGTATGTTTGGCTGAAGTAGTGACCTGAATCCTTGGCTCCTTCGGGAGAGATGCCCTCATTTTCAACTCGCCGCTTTGCTCATAATAGGATTTGGCTTCTCCCTCTTTTCTGAGTCTCCGTCTTTCCACATCTGATTCCTCATATTTTTTCCTTTCATTCCCACCACCCAATGTGTCCATAATCTACGGTCTTTGGCTTTTTTTTTCTAAACTAATTTTATTTAAAGAGGTGGATTAAGAGTGGAGTGCACATGTGGGTCAACCAGAACAGGCTTTCCAGAGTGTGTATGCTGTGTGTTTGCTCTCTCTCTGATCAGTGGTGTGTGCAACCTCTCTTTGCACATGTTGGAGCATCTGTGCTCTGTTTGTGTGTGTTTGCTCATAGCTTTGAAGACTCTCTCTCTCTCCCTCCCTTCTCTCCTTTCCCACTCCCTCTGTTCAAACCATGTGCAGTTGTAGGCTACACAACAGAGCTCAGCTGTGAATTATGGGGCATAACGGCCGAGAGAGAGCCTGGACAATGTGATACAATCTTTAGGAATGAGAGAATATTAAAGTGAGGGAGAGAAAACAAGTAACAGAAGAAAAAGTAAGATGAGATGAGAAAGGAAAATGGGTGATTAAATTCCCAGGGAGCTAGCATTTTAGCTTAATAGCTTTTAACTGTGGCAGTGGAGCTCTGAATAGCTTCAGTGTGTGTGTGTGTGTGTGTGTGTGTGTGTGTGTGTGTGTGTGTGTGTGTGTGTGTGTGTGTGTAGTGCAGGAAACAGTGCTTGCATGTAAAGAAACATTTGACATGTTTAACTCTAACTTATTTTGTTGGTTTTTACATGTGTTGATTATGAGCATTTTGTTTTTGATGCTGAGCAAATATGTACAACTCAACTGTTGTCTTGATTGTCTTCTTTTGTCCCAAATACAAATCAGTGGGTTGTTTTGTATATTTTACAGCACGGACTCACAGACTGTATTCCGTATGTAGATTAAAATCAGTGCATATGAATTTTCTGTGGAGGATCACAGTGCAGGGAGACAGTTTGTGTACACTGGTTTTTAAACAGCCGTTGCTTGAGGGTCATCTTAATTGATCTGAGATCAGGACTGTTTATTTGAAACATTGTCTATGAATCTACTTTAGAACAGTCAAGATCTGCTTTAACTTGGTGACTGGTGATTAAAAAAGACAATTTACAGGAAGAGGCTTGTGCTACTTCGCATAGAAAATAGACGGTGAAACTCTAGGATTAGAAAACACTGACAGATCTACAACACACTGTCTCTTAACATTCATGGACTCACCCATCTTGACTCGTGATGAGGAAGGCTGTTGTTGTTTTAGCGTCCAGGAAACAACAGAGAATGTCTCAACTAGTCAAAGCTAACCGTTAGCATTAGCAGCACCGCCATACAGCAGAATTCCTTCAGGCTCGTGTTATTTGTGGCGATAAAACATCAGTGTTGCAGAGCTAACTGCGTCTGTGGTAGAGTTGTGTTGCTGTTATCCAATCTGAGGCGAGATGCCCAAATATCAGGAAACAAGACTCAGAATTCTGCCTTCCTCAGTTCCTCCCTGTGGCATTCTGCTAGTTCCTGAAACAAGCGCATCTGAGCATTTTTCACCTGAGTGCAACTTGCATAGCATTCTCTCCTACTAGAGACCACTGCAGATGTACTGATTAAATGAGTGGCCCACACCATTTAAGAAAAACAAGTGACAACCCGTGACACCTCTGTGGCCAAGGTAAACACAACAGACAATAAAACTCTGACCTTTTTGGATACATGCTGCCATTTTGCATCTGAAACGCTCCTGGTGGGAAGGGAGCTCGTGGATGTCTATTATGCTGCCTACTCATCCAGTGGAAAGATCCATTTGTTATCGTGCATATGTTCAAAGGGTGAGTTATGGAAAGTAAAAGCTATTTCTTTTACATATTTGATCCTTCCTTATTTTTCTGCATATGCTGAAATCTGAAAGTATGCATCAAATTTTTATCACCTTCTAAATTTTGCGCACATGGTGAATGTTTACTGCTGACCAGGCATGCTTCTCAAAGTTGTAGCTTTATAAGACGAGGATGCAAAATTCAAAGCTCTGAAAACCTTTGAAAAAAGACCTTTGACCTTTTCAAAATAAGCAGCATAGATCACCAAAAAGAGGAAAAATCTCAGTCTGCAGCAGTTAGCTGTGGAAGTAAAGCAGACATATTATGTGCATGTGCCGGCTTATTTCAGATACTAAAACATTTCAACTGCAGTGTAATGAGACACTGATTGGTTTAGCTGTGTTTTGAGGTTTTTGCAATAAACACTGTGCAGCCAGCATTGCTGTTCTGGCTACTTTGTGTCTGCCTGCTCGCCTGTGGGCAGCATGAGTTTGAGGCTGTTTGCAGCCTGTCAGTGTAAGCTGGTGAGTTGGCACAGTGTGATTATGAATGATGGCTTTGTGTGTTAGTCAGAGAGAAGTAGTTAGAGGTCTGCAAAACTTTGCAGCTTCAACCCAAATTGAGGCATAGCGTTAGTGTCTTAATGTGTGTTTGTAGCTGTCTGTTCATTTGCCCAGCACATGCAAACATGGTTTCATGTGCATGTGTTAGAGCATGCATTGGTTTTTACTCGTGTGTGTGTGCCTGTTAATTCCATGCAGGAAGGTTGCCTGCTTGGCATGTCTGAGTCTCTGCACTGTTTGGGTTTTCTGCCCATTCGCTGAAGAGATATTCCCGTTACCATTTATGGCGGCTCCCATGAGTGCGTTGTAGTCGTGCACGTGCTCAACATTGGTGATGCATGCATGTGCACTGCTGAGTATTTTTGTATATATATCTTTGTACGTTTCTGCTCTTCTTTCCTCCCTCACTTTTTCTCTCTGTTTCCTGTCCTCTCTTTCCAGAAGTGAGGGGCCATCAATCAGAGGCAAGGGGGAGAGAGAGGAAGGGAGGGCGGAGAGGAAAGGGGAGTGTGAGTGGAGGAGAGGTTGGCTTAATGCCAGGGAAGAGGAGCTGGCATGCTGCCCAGAGGAGGGAGAGGAGAGTTGAGGAAGGAGAAAAAAAGAGGAGTGAGCATTAAAAGCAAAGAGACTCTGAGGGAGAAACAGGGCAGAGAGAAGCAGGAAGAAACAGAAAGAGCTGAGAGAGAATAAGAAGAAGGGCAAAGAGGGAGAGAGCAGAAGAGCGAGGCCAAGTGCACTGAGGGAAAACAGAGCGAGAGGACACAGAGTATGAAAGACAGAGATACTGTGGAGCAGGAAAATGAGCCATCAGAATTGGAAAACAGGAGGGCTGATGGCACAGAGAGAAAAGAGGATGTGGGAGGGGAGGTGAGGGTCCTGAAAGACGGGAAATGGGGAAGGTCATTCCCATTGAACAACGTTGTGTCTGCAGCCTCAATCAGTGGATGATTAGTACATCACTGACTGCAAATATTTAACTGAGACTGTTACAGAGGGGAGAGCAGTCTAATTAGCACAAAGAGTAAAGACAGAAACAACGTATAAAGATCACGAGGTATTTCAGAAAGCTGTGTGATGTATCTCAGCATCTGTTAAAATCATGTGGGTCTCTGCCTCCATATGTGTCTAAAACAAGCTGTTTCAAATGTCCCTGTTTGTGACATCACAACCAGGAAAAGTAAAATAGAACCACCTCTCACATACAAGAGAGAGAGCAGTTTCTCTACTCTGAGCCCCTCCCTGATATCTGAGCTTCTTGGCTTTTAGCAGGTAATGGGTGGGGATGGCCTGAACCAGCTTGTTTTCTTAATGACATAGCCCGAAACAGCTCATTTTGGAAGGTACCGAAAATGTTAAGCAGGAAACTGCTGAAATTATTTCATGTGAGAAGGGTTTAGTGCTTCATGAACATGTTTTGTATCGGCCATAAAGCTCTTATAATGACAAAAAAGTGACAATATGTCTGTGTCAATTAACTGCAATTTAAAAATAAATTAAGTGCCCTATACCCGGCTCCATTTTACTGTGCGTTTAAAAAATATCTAAATATACAGATCTTAAAATAAGCACTCAAAACTAGCAAAATGTCAAAAGAATTTTGTTTTGTCATAATTTAGGTTAGATTGAAATGAATTGATTTTGTTTTGTTTAATAATCTGATGTAATCAAAACAGTCTCCCTCTGCTGGTCAGTTGGCAGAGCATAAGTTTAAGTTAGTGGCTTGGATTTTCAGACGGGGATAGCACGTCCATCCTTATATATGAGAGATATGAGTAGGACGCAGAAGAAAAATTAGTTTGATGATTAAAACATACTTTATGCTAAAGAAATTAAAAGCATAACAAAGTCATATAAAATGTCTTTTAGGACTCATACCGTGCATATTTACAGTCATATTATTATTATTTAGAGTCACTAAGAACGAGTTCCTCTATATCGAGATTCCAACTGTTTCTAGAGAAACTTTCATCCTATTCTGCAGCATTTCTTTCTCTTGCTTCTTTAACATCACTTCCTGAAAGGTCCAACTTGCTCTGATTGTTAAAATAAATGGAGTTTAGGCAGGAGGTCAGTCTTTGTCTGAGGCCACCAAGCCTGTCATTAAGTCATTAGTCATTAAGCAGGCATCATTTAAATGAGAGGTAGGCAAGAAAGAAGTCAAACAAAGCGCATTAGGTAACACCTTCTGTGTGCACGTTCACAGAATTATGTTGACACAGCAAAAGGAAGGTCAAAGGTCAAAAGAATATCAAACATGTTGTTGAATTCAGTATTACCAGTAAGTGATGGTCACAGTTGGAAATGGCTTTTGTCACAACAGAAATGATAAAACCACTTCAAAAATAAAGTTGACCTAGGAGTGTTCGAGTTTTTGTTTTATTAAACAGTTCGTCTCTTGCAGCCAGACTCTTCTGAGTTTGGAGGTGAAATGATTTTTCTCAACCGTCGTTCTTATTGCCAACGTCCACCCAAAGATCCAAACCAGCAACCATTCCAGCAACGAGAGGTGCTGGAAACAGGGACAAAATATGAACTAAGTGTGATGGCAGGGATCACATAGTGTGAGTAGAGCGGTATCACTGACACACACACACACACACACATACACACACACACACACACGCACACACACTGGCTCTCTCAGCCATGGTGCGTCTCCGAGGCTGGCACAGCTGGCAGCGCCTCAACACACTGGGCACCGTTTTCCTCCTACGGCGCCAATCTCGGCCCACGCTCCTCACATTCAGATTCGCCCAGCTTTATTGCCAAGATGAACGCGGTCACTGTTGCTAACCGTCACGCTCCGATAACAAACACAAAGCTGCAGTTTAACGGGGGGGGGGTTCCTCAGTTTTCTCCCAGCTCACTTTAATGTCGAGAGTGGAAAGCGAACGCTTGACTTGTTTATCCCATTTTAGTGATTTTTATATTATTTTTTTTTATTCAAACCGTTTTTACAATTTTTTTTTCTTGTCACTGTGCATGGTTATTTCAGCTTTAAAAAACAGACAAGAACTTGTCAGTGAAAAGACATCTTGAATTTTGCACAACTTTTGTCCAGTTGTTGAAAACCTATTTTTAACAGTAAATGTTGAATCAAAAAAGTAACCCATTGCCATAAAACCCAACATTTCTTCTGTATTTTTGATCTACAATATTGTTTTTCTTCATGGCAGCCTCTAATTCCTGAAACAACATTTTAAAATGAGTGGGTAGCTCCTTTAAATTAAAGTCATTTATTTTGTCTGGTCCTCTGAAGTCCTCTATCCCTTTATTTACACTCACATTACCCAGTGTTTCTACATCTGTCATCCTGTATTTGGGAACACACACAGCGTGCTCACACAGGAACAGTCCACCCCAAACACTAACTCACCAAACGTCTCCTGTGGACGCGTTGGTGCTTGTTTCCTGTCAGCATCGACTTGTGGAATATTTTAGAACGTGTAAATTAATTTGTATTAAAGCTGAAGTAAAATATTATTTAAAATGTGGATGTCTTTTTTGCAACAATAAAAAAATGCTCTTAGAGAACGAGTTTTAATTTTAGATAAAGCTCAATGACAGCATGAGGGTGTGTTCTCGAGCTCTCAGAAGACGATATTTTCACTTCCTACAGTCACGAAAGCTTTTTCAGCTAAACCAGTTGATGCATCACACACAAAACTAAAGGAAACAAAGAAAGTAACACAACTTATAAAAAATCTTCTGACTCCATTTTCGGGTTTTAAAGGCATCTCCGCTAAGTGCGAAGTCCTGGTCCTTGAGGGTCACTATGATCCAAGCCAGATCCTGGATTGCCACTAGCATGTTTTAGTTGTTTTCCTGCTCCAGTACACCTGCTTTCAATCAGCAGGTAATTAACAGGCTTCTGCAGAGCTCGATGAGCCTCTGAACAGGTGAGCAGGAAAACAACTAACCTAGTGGCAATCCAGGATCTGATTGGACAATCCTGCCCTAAAGTGAAAGTTTTAGACATTTGCTCTAAGTTTTCCAAGCTGCAGGTGTCTGAATTTAGCAGTGCATTGTAAGAAAACAATGTTGGGATCATTAACTGAAATCTGAATATATCAGTTTTGCCATGTCTCTTGCAATTTTATTAACTAATTTCCATTTTATTAAACTGCACTAGTTCCCATGAGAACAGGGCACCCGGTCGCGGCTCTTTGTGGACAAATTAGTTATTTAGTCGCCCCCACCACTAAAAAATATAAACAACGAGCGAGTTTATCTGATGGCATACAGACTTCTGGAGACTAACATCAAACACTATCAACCAACTCACCAAGCTGTAGTATTTCTGTGGTCAGGTCTCTCTCCAAGTCCGAGAGCTCCACAAGCGATCAGAGATGCGCCTGGCTGACCGCTGGGGAGAACCGGGTGGAAGAATGGAACACAGAAGTCTCCCTCCGAGAGCTCCACCAACATGTCATATTTCAACCCATTTTTATGTTAAATGCACTGGGTTTTACACCCATCGACATATACCCTGTTAATTATTTTACCGTATTACATCTAAATTTCATGGTGAAACAGTACATGTTAAAATGGTGGTTAGCTAGCTACTTTGATAAGCTCAGCTATTGTAAAAGCGACAGTGACCTAAAATACATAAATATAATTTTACTTACCGAAAAAAATGAAGTGGAGACTCCTTGGACGCTCTTTTAGTGCAATTAATACCACAGCAAGTCATTTTGTCCAACAATTGCACAAAAAATATCCAAAAGAGAATACACAAAACACTACAACTACTGGTCTAATTTCAGAGACTAAAAATTGCGGAACAGTTTTCAGGTGAGACCGAGGCTCGGACTGAGGCTACTGAGGCCTTTCCATGTGGTCACGTGGGTCTGATGCTCATTAATGATACAGAATTTTAGGCATTTAATACACTTGATCAGAAGAGTGACAAAAAAATTCACCCCCCCCCCCCCCCCCCCCCCCCTCAGAGTTGTCATGAGTATAAACTAGATCTATTAAACCAAAAACATGTTTTGGAACCAGACGGTAAACATGTGGGCCATTCCCATCTGTACCGGGTCGGCCCGGGCCGGGTAGCCCCAGTCGGCCCCAGCCTGGCCTGGTTGATTCCACACATCCTTGTCTTAAGCCCATGTGGGCTGATTCTACCCACCAATCAGAGGCTTGCTCTAATGGAAGGTGTGAATTTGCTGTCAGTAGTGGGTGTGTTGGCCCTGGTCGGCCTGAAGCAGTACCCCTCGAGAAGAGGGCTGAGAATGAGCCTTGGTTGGCCCGGAAAAATACCAGGCCACCCAGATATGTAAACAACCTACGCTACCCGGCCCGGGCCGACCCGGTACAGATAGGAATGGCCCAATGTTTATTTTTGCTGTGAAATTGGCATTTTTAACATGGCAGTCAATGAGAATTTGCTCGTTTCTGACAGCAGCCCCGCAGAGGATGAGGGTGAAACTGTAATTTATTTTACTTCCGCACTGACTTCAATTTCAGACCCGCATTGTGGGGACTTGGGCTACACAGGTGTGGGCCACTTATCATCATTTATTTAAAATCCAGCTGGCTGGTATTTTTTAAATAAAAAGATTAAAAATGCTTGTTTGTTTTAGATATTTTAAGTTGGTTGTGTGTTTAATGCATTATGTTTTGATGACTTAACTGTTAAATCAGTGCAAATGCAGCAATAACTCAACAAAAATCAGTCTCCACCAAAAAAACGGTTCTGTGCTGCAGATTATTATTCCTGGAGTAAAGCACAAACTTGCTGCATATATTTTACTTTAACCTCTTCCTGACATTTGGTCTAAATTTTCTGGTGGAAAACCTGCGCTCTCTCTCTCTCTCTCTCTCTCTCTCTCTCTCTCTCTCTCTCTCTCTCTCTCTCTCTCTCTCTCTCTCTCTCTCTCTCTCTCTCTCTCTCTCTCTCTCTCTCTCTCTCTCTCTCTCTCTCTCTCTCTCTCTCTCTCTCTCTCTCTCTCTCTCTCTCTCTCTCTCTCTCTCTCTCTCTGCCACCTGTATTTGATCTGTTTCACGTTGAGCTCTTCTCTCTGTTGCTATCTGTTTCCACGCCAGCTGGCAGCGTTTCTGCCCTCAGGTGTTTTATTGACGAGTCCTCTCTCTTGCTTTGTACGAACCCATTCAGGCATCCCTCTATCCGGCCAGTCTTTTCCAGTACTCCCTGGTGGCTGCGCTTTGGCCGGCTGTGGGATGAAACTGTGATGTGTTGCTCCTGACACCTGGTTCAGCTCAGGCTGCAGCACAGAATATTTTGTTTTGGTGCCTCCAACGGGCATGAGCAGCGGAAAGAGAGAGGAAGTGAAAAGAAAAGGTTCTGAGAAACAACATATTCAGTTGCTAAAAGTAGAATAAATATAGGAAATAAGTACTTAAATTATTGTAAAAGAAATCAGTGCATCACCACTTTTATCTTTTCAGACACTGCCGAATGAAAGAGTTGATGTTTTCTTTTCATAACCCTTTCTAAGATGAGTCACACTTCATCATGCTTTTCTGAGTTTGTCGAAGGGAAAAACTTGGACAGCTCGTTTATTTGTTTGATTAATAATGTGGCCAAATCATCTGAAAAAAGATTGCATGACACATAATCCCACACAGATGCACTGCTCATCCAAACAAAATGTCGAAAGTGAATAAAAACAAATAAGGACAAAAATAAACCAGAGCAAATAGGTTTGGATCTAATAGGTGGTCAAAAATCACAAAGGAAGCTCAGAACTGACAAATCCGTAGCCTGACCTGCCAGACTCGCAGAGAGCACTGTGAGGGGGCGGGACTAGGCGGCTCAAAAATAACCAATCAGAAAAAAGGCAGAAATGACGACTGTACCTCGCGACGCTGTAGTTTTTTTAGCTGTAGTCGAAGATGACATCTGGTGACAGCACAAACATCTTTCTTCTTGTGGTTTTAAAGACACGTCCAAGTCATGTAGAACAGAGGAAAGAGCCACAGCGAACTCCGCTAAAGACGCCATCTTCGCTTATGAGAAACTGAGCATCGTGGTGTGTGACGTAGGCTGCTCAGCGCTGATTGACTTGGGGGGTGGGGTTATTTGAATGTTACCGGGCCCTTTGCTTCCCATAAGGAAGCATTGGCATGGCTGGCCAGGCTAACAAATCCGAACATTATTTAGGATGTAATGATTTAGGAAATGTCAGTTTAAGATCATCTGATTTACTGTCATAAAACCTGATGCTGCTTAAAGCAAAAATATTTGTTGAACTGATCATTTGAAAGTCCTTCAGTTGAATTAACCGTCTCTTCTTTCTGGAGTAAATTTATTTTCCTCTGAAGCTTTTTCTGCTCCTCTTTGTGACACATTATTGAGATATTTGTCACTGAAAATTGCTCAAAGGCCTTTTCCCTTATTGAGTCTTTTCAAATTGACCACATTTTTTAGCGAGATACTTTTTACCTGAATTCTGGTTCTTCTCTGCTCTTTTTAGGGCAATTAGGAGCCATTCAGCAGAATAGTTTTCTCCATTAGAAACAGTAGATGAAACTAAAGGTCAGGCCTGATTGGGTCAGTTCGGTCAGATTTGCCTCAGACATTTAATCCAACATCAGACATTTTCTGATCACATCATTGCAAACAGGCTTCACTGGGCTGTGTGTGTGTGTGTGCGTGCTTGTGTGTGTGTGTGTGTGTGTGCGCGTGTGCGTGCTTGTGTGTGTGTGTGTGTGTGTGTGTGTGTGTGTGTGTGTGTGTGTGTGTGTGTGTGTGCAAGGATATCAATCATTTAGCTGCTCTTCTGTCGTTCCAAAGCTGGCTGACTTCCTTCTCAGTCAAGTGCCTGAAACCTGTTTTACTGAGGATGGAGTGATCTAGAAAGAAAGCAAGGAAGATGGAGGGATAAGGAAGGGAGGAGTGCTGAAAAGTGTCTGAAGCAAAGTAACTAAAAAACTGATGTGGGGAAGAAAAATGGCATCTGGAAAAGAGGGAGGATAAATTATAATGGAGAGAAAGAAAATGATGTAGAAAAGTAGAAAGATGAGAGGAAACCAGACAAAGCTAAAAGGCGATGGGAGAGGGATGAGAGAGAGAGAGAGATGGGAGGAAGAGGATGAATAGTGTAATAATGGCTCAGTGTGAGAGCTGCTGTAGAGAACGAGAGAACGGCTGAGCGAAGAAGAGAACAAAATGAGGCTGAGGGCACTCAGACAGATAGAATTAGACACACCACAGTGTGTGTGTGTGTGTGTGTGTGTGTGTGTGTGTGTGTGTGTGTGTGTGTGTGTGTGTGTGTGTGTGCACGTGCTCGTGATTGTAACATGTACACAGTTGTGTTCTGAGCACTTTAAGCAGTTTTTTCCAACATTTTCTAACCACTGTAACAGACTGGATTTTTTTTAATGAACAGATTTCAAAACAGTAAACAGCAGAGCTTTAAAAATATGTCCTTGTTATTTTATATGTTTGTGCATTAGAGAGAGAGAGAGAGAGAGAGAGAGAGAGAGAGAGAGAGAGAGAGAGAGAGAGAGAGAGAGAGAGAGAGAGAGAGAGAGAGAGAGAGAGAGAGAGAGAGAGAGAGAGAGAGAGAGAGAGAGAGAGAGAGAGAGAGAGAGAGAGAGAGAGAGAGAGAGAGAGAGAGAGAGAGAGAGAGAGAGAGAGAGAGAGAGAGAGAGATTAAGGGTGTGAAGGTGCTAAAAGATCTGATGAAGGCAGCTCCTCACTCCCACACCCTCTTGTATTTTTTTCTCGTTCACATAGAGCTGTCACTGACAGACCTCACTCATTAAGAGAGTGAATACAACAAAGGCTTAATGTGCTGTAAAGGTGTGTCGCACGCTCTGTGCTCATTGCGTACTTACCACCTCACAATATGCGACATGATTAAATATCACCTTCTCCCTCCTTCTGTCTCTCCTTCCATCTCAGGCAGAGATTGTAAAGCGTCTCAGTGCCATCTGTGCTCAGATCATCCCCTTCCTCTCTCAGGAGGTAAGTGCTGCCAGACGCACTCATAGGCACTCTCACACACTCACACACACACACACACACACACACACACACACAAAGTGAACACAGCTATTCACTCTTTAGGTGCATCAATGACAAAATGTGAAATTGTTCTTAACATTATTAGTTAAAATGTGCAGATATTAAACAATGGCTCTAAAATGCAGCATATATGTGTTAATTGATGCAATTCATATAATGCATTGTTGGTTCTTTTTTAAAACACAGAAAAGGTTTCATTTTTACCTCGCTGCAGAGAGTTTCGTTCGTGGCCGCAAACTTAGAGCTGACGCTGATGGTGGCGTCACTTCCTACTCTGTTTATCCGCGGGCAGCAGAGGACGTTCCGTTGTTCTTTTCTTTATGTTGTTGTTTGTTGTAAGAAAGAAAAGAACAACCAAAGCAAAGAACCAGAAACCCAGAAAGACCAGAACCAAAACCAGTGATAACCCTACCATACATCAGAGGCATAACAGAAAAAATAAGAGCAACAATGGAAAAACACAACATAAACACACCAACAAAACCAGACACAACAGTTAGAAACAGACTAGTACACCCAAAAGACAAGATACCAGCTGGACTTAAATGTGGAATCGTTTACGAAATCCCATGCAAACTCTGCAATAAAACATGCATAGGAAAAACCGGACGCCAACTCAACACACGAACAATAGAACATAGAAAGGAGTGCGAGAAAGAAACAAGTCGAAAACACACACGAGCAGCAAAAGAAGAAGCAGAAAGTACAATAAAGAAGTCAGCCGTAACAGATCACTGCACAAGAGAAAACCATGTAATGGACTGGGACAACACAAGGATCATAAACACCGAACAATAAAAATACGCTACAGATGGATAAAGGAAGCTATGGAGATAAGGAGACGTGGATGTGGGACCATGAACAGAGACGATGGGGTTTACACATTGGATCGCGCATGGGACTGCATCATCGGAGAAGGGAGAGCGGGCAGCAGAGGGCGACAATGTCCTCTGCTGCCGGCGGATAAACGGAGTAGGAAGTGACGCCACCATCAGCTCTGAGGATGTTTGCAGCCGCAAACGAAACTGTCAGCTAGGTAAAGAGAAACCTTTTCTGTGTTTCAGAAAAGAACCAACAATGCAGTTAGAAAAGCAACACAGTAAGTACATACCAAAGAAATTCATATGCTCATTAAAGCTTTCTGCGAGCACGCAGATTGATCAAAGCACGGCTCATTACCTTTCTCTTCTCAGTTGGGTCTACAGAAAATTAAACTTGTTAATTGCATGGTCTCTGTATTTGTGGTTGAAAGAAAAATCAAATCAGTCAACACATCTAATAATTAAAGTTTTAGGGAAATGCAACGTTGTTTGTTGAAATGAAGAAATCAAAGGAAGCACATCAGCTCAGTTGAAAATGTCTATGATTAAAGGGGCTGTCTGTTTAAAAAAAAGTTTAATGCACATTTAAAGCTCTTGTCAGTTTGTGTGTGTGTGCTAGCACATGCTGTTTATTCTGAGATTTTGTTTAATCTCAGTGAGTGTTGTGTGAACAGTGTGTGTTTTCATTTGTGTTTGTGCAGCTTTTTGTTGTTTAGTTGTTTTAATTAAACTGCTTAATTCAGAAACAATTTAATTTAACCTTTAATTGTTTACTTGGCACAGGCTAGCTTTCAGCCTCTTTTCTAGCGGTTCCCAACGTTGGGCTTGGGACACAGAAGTTATGATTTACAGAAACTGAAAACAGTTGTTGAAGCTGTGTTTTTAAGATAATTGTTATGAAAATGCAACTCAATTATCATAAATAGATATAACTGAATATGA
This sequence comes from Nothobranchius furzeri, assembly GCF_043380555.1. Classification (NCBI taxonomy): domain Eukaryota; kingdom Metazoa; phylum Chordata; class Actinopteri; order Cyprinodontiformes; family Nothobranchiidae; genus Nothobranchius; species Nothobranchius furzeri. Next base: position 55,087,175 of record NC_091748.1, on the reverse strand, counting down.
GCTGAAGCAGTCTTTGTCATGCCTTGAGTTACTTTAGCGCACATTTGTATTGTTAAATCAGAGAAATCTGGAGTCACGTGTCTTCATTGTTACTTTGTGGGTGTGAAGCTGAAAAGTTTAGGAAGCACTGCTCTATTATACCACAGGAACCTTCATGTTTCTTTGTGTCTATTTTTATACACAGCTGATGTTCTGGTGATTGTGTGTGTTTGTGTTCAGCACCAGCAGCAGGTGGTCCAAGCAGTAGAGAGAGCCAAACAGGTCACCATGGCTGAACTCAACGCCATCATTGGGGTGAGTCACCTTCATTCGTCAACTCAACAAGACAGAAACACACTCATTAATTACCTCCACAAAGTATAAATAATAAAAAGTGTTTGAAGAGTACTAGTTTATTGGTTAATATTCAGGATTCAAGATTGTTGTCATTGGAAAAGTGTGCAATGATATATTGTCATTGCAATCTGTTGTGGTCCACCGTTGTCTCAGAAAGTAGCACTAATTGACAAGAACTCATTTTCCAAGCTTTATTCGAACTTGCGTCACAAGTAGCAGTGTCAGGCATCCATCTTAACTCCATCGTGTACTTCTCTCTTCTCACATACTTCTCTTATCCCATACTGCCCCCTGGTGATAGATGCAACGCACCCTCCTAAAGACAGCTCTCATAATGAAGATAATAAGAACTAAAACAGACATTGCACACATGCACGTCTTTATGTGCACACACAGATACACACACACACACACTTCTGTCGCACACACAGTTAGTTTTTAAGCTGCATTTATGTTCTAGCCTGGCAAGTATATATATATATATATATATATATATATATATATATATATATATATATATATATATATATATATATATATATATATATATATATATATATACACAGCTGATGTTCTGGTGATTGTGTGTATATATATATATATATATATATATATATATATATATATATATATATATATATATATATATATATATATATATGTAAGTATATAGTCTGGACACAGTCTTTCAAACCATCTCTGCATGCTATTGGACAACACAACGTGACATACTCACTGCTACGGATGTCTGTTGACAAGACAGTCCGCCATGCTCCTTCAAAGAATAAGACAAATGCATACTTTTTCTAAATAAACTTAAGTACCTCTATCTTCTCTTGACTTAAAGAAAAGCCAAAGTCTAAATAGTCCAAAGTTAATGCCAAAGCCATTTCAAACGAGCCTTCGCCATCTTTTTTCAGTAACATCCCGCCCACCAACAGAGTAATGTGATCGGACCGCTACAGAGGTATCGCCATATTAGTTTTGCTCAGTCGCACTAATGTCCCGCCCGCCTGGCATATATAGTGCTGTGGCTGGCCAGTCATAATACTGGCTGCAGCTGTGGAGGGTTAGGGTATGCCAGACCGACACACAGAAGAAAATCCTTTTGCAGTCTAGATTCTAGGCTGTACATGTTCTGCAAATACAGGAAACCATGTAAAAATACATAAAATGAATGTAATGTCATTTAATTTAATGAAAATTTGAAAAAAAAAATAATTATAATAGTACTATTAGGATAAATTGAACTTGGTCTTTAATCGATTCAAACTCATTGAAGTCTCGTAGCAAACTCCTCAAAACGTAAAGTTTAGAGCCATGACTGTGGGTGGCGCTGTTGTCTGACAGCTGTGTGGATAAATGATTATGACTTTTATCTATTAATTTAATAATGTATAAATCTTTTCACTTACATTCGTTCTGGAGGCATCATCTACAAACAACCTGTTGAAGCTTTTTGCTCAAATAATGACCAAGATGTGACTTTTAAGTCTCACCTAGTGGACAAGAATATTTACCTCCTGAATTCTTTAGACACTGATAATTTAGTCCCAATTAAATCACTCAATTGAAAAGTGTGTCTTGGTTGTAAAGAAAGAAAGGAGTGACTTCTGCCATGGCACTACATTTAAATATGCTGTGAGAATCAGCAGCAATCCTCTTAATATAGTCCAGCAACAGTATGCTGCATTAATTACAGCTGTTTCAAGGTTTTTCCTCCTTAGATACATGTTTTATGTTTTTCTGAAGCTGCAAACAAAAAGAAATGCAGCAGAGCAACACTTTAGTCCCCCTGAGCTGTAACATGATCATGCATGGAGCATCAATGGTCCAGTTTGCTCCTGAGTGCTGCACGTACAGCTTCTGTAGCTTGTCAAAGGTCTCATCACATTACCTAAAGCCCTTTGTTCCTCCCAGCACTACACGCTCTGCTCCCTCTGACGTGTGTGTGTGTGTGTGTGTGTGTGTGTGTGTGTGTGTGTGTGTGCGTGCGCGCGCGTGTGTGCATCAACATGACAACACAACACCTAGAACACATTATGATGCCCCCCTCCTCCTGCAGGATAATAGCCTTTTTTTTATCTGTAGCTGCTCTCTGTGTTCTTCTTTCCTCATCCATCCCCTCCAAAATAATCTTTGATCAGGTTCTCTATCTTCCTCTGAAGATGTCTTCTACTCTCCCCTCTTGTTTCCATGCTTTACTCTGCCCTGCACACTTTTCTCATCCCTATTGTCCTCCTCCACTTTTCATCGCCTTCATGTTTTTACCGTTCCTCTATTCTTTCTTTTTTTATATATTCTCTCTGTGTTTTCCCTCGGCCATCTTCTACCTCCTTCCCTCCAATGTTTTTCTCTTCTAATAAATCCCTTCGCTTCAGTATCTCTCACTTTTCATCATCTTTTGTTCTTTCATCACTTTTTTTATTTCTAGAAGTTTACTTTCCTCCATAACTTCTTCACTTCCTTTTTGCTGATCATTAATTGTTTGTCCATTTTCTTTTCTAACCTCTTACTCTTTTTTCCTCACCCCCCTCCCCGTTTTCTCCTTCCCCTGTGGCCACAGCAGCAGCAGCTCCAGCACCTGTCTCACCACACCCCTGGTATCCCCCTGACGCCGCACCCATCAGGCCTGTCTCTGGGTGCGGGGGGCTCGGGGCTGCTGGCGCTGACTGGAGCCCTGGGGGTCTCGGCACACCTTGCCTCCAAAGATGAAAGAAACCATCTTGATCCTGAACATCTTCGAGGTAAAGAACAGTATTTTGTTTCCAATTAAAAATACTTAAATGTGTGAAAGGAATGTCTTAGAAGTAAAAAAATAAGTAAAAGTGTGAAGAAAACTGCTTTTTGATAAGTTAAAAAACTTTTTCCTATAATAAAAGTCTACGTAAGTGAGATGTGATACCAAGCCTGTAAAAACTTGTTAAAACTGTCCTCTTTACTTCTGTATGACTTTAATTTCAGAAAATTATTGCCTTTTGTTCTATCAAATTTAAATGATTGATCTCCGAAAAATACCCAACTAAAGTCTAAACAGGAGAATTTTTGTAAAAAAAAAAAAAACAATTAAAGATGAATAAAAGAGGGATCTTTGAAAATATCAATACACTGAAATATCGCAATGTTTCACGTCATGGTACCGAATCAACATTTAAAACCGGTGTATACATTTTTATTGAGAATTTATATACAAACATTTACTTTATTTACTATATACTTTTGGTTGCTGCAATTCAAACTCCAACTGCTAGGTGGCAGCAGATATTTACTGTCTTCATTCTGACAGAATAACGAGATCTTGTGATAACAGGTGTTGGAAGCGTCTGGACAGAGTTTTCCAATTAAATCCAGTCTTAAAAATGGCAAATAACTCGTTTTCAGTATCGCAATATATTGAATATATTGTATTGTGATATATATCATATCTACAAATTCTAGCCAACACACTCACACACCTGAAATTAAGCTACTACTTGTTTTAATGTGTTTCTTGTGAGTTTAAGCCTTTTCAACATCAGAGAGGATTCTGGTTTGTTCACATAAATATTTTAAGTGACTGTGTGTATTTTTCATGGAAATGGGGGGGGGGGGGGGGGGGCAGTACACACCTAAATCATTGGAAGCAAGGGGTATTTTAAGACCTTACTAAAGGATGGCCATTAGGGTAAAAATATTCCTGGGAAAACAACCTTCAGCACAATAACAAGCACATCAGATTCCCTTTCATCACTGGCAGCAAGCGAAGAGATGAATTTGTAGAACATTTATTAATGGTGAAAGTTTTCTAATTGTTTGTTACAATTCAGTAAAAGCATTTTGTCCTCACGAGCTCCCGTAGAAAGAAACATGGCATCTAAATGGTGTCGCCCAGAGACTTAGACCTGCTCCCATGGGCATCAATTCATTTTTAACAGCCTTTTGATGGATATTTCAAGAGATTAATGATAAAAACTACACATTGTCTCTTTAAGATAATGTAGAGTTAAAAATAAATCCCTTTAGGGATACTAAAACTTGGCAAGCAAACTTTGACTTTACTTTTTCCCCTCAAACTTCATTTATTTATATATTTTCTTCAATGACCCTTGTATGTCACCATATTAACACTCTTCCTTACTGGCCACATCCTACTCAAAGTACTAGAGCTTTATAATAAGTAAATAAGGAAGTGAAAGACTGTTGGATTTGAGCTCAAATTCTGAAACTCTTTTTAACACTACAGTAATCACACGGTTGCATGTGAATGACCCGCACTTGTATAGCGCCTCTCAGAGTAAGGACTCCAAAGCGCTTTACACTACAGTGTCTCATTCATCCATTCACACACACATTCACACACTGATGGTGATGAGCTACAGTGTAGCCACAGCTGCCCTGGGGCACACTGACAGGCGAGGCTGCCGAGCACAGGCGCCACTGGTTCCTCCCGACCACCACCAGCAGGCAAGGTGGGTTAAGTGTCTTGCCCAAGGACACAACAGCAGAATTCTCTGTCCGGAGCCGGGATCGAACCTGATTACCGATTACTGGACAACCCGCTCAACCTGTTGAGCTACTGCTGCCGCCAAAGTGTTGTGAAAAGAAATGATGCAACTCGGTGTTAAACATGCCCCCGCCCCAGCTCTCTCCAGTGCTGATGGAACCACACGCAAGATGACAGTTTAGGTTTTTAGCTATTAAACAATTTGCCAGTTGCAGTATTTTTTTTCAGGTTGCACACAACGCTATGCTAAGTGCTTGCTGAAATTACATATATTTTCTTAGACATTTTCACATCTCCAGCTTAAGAACAAGATCTGTTTCACCATTTCAGGCCAGATAAAAATGCAGAAATCTGCTCTGCCTTGTTTGTAGTTGGCAGCGTTTTCTACACAGAAACTCACCTTTTGGACTGAATTTGAACTTTCTTGTTTAGATTTGTGTCAGAATATGATCTGATGCGTTCAAGGCGCTTGCGTGAGAGCAGAAGAAATGCCTTCTCCGTGTGAACTTCCATTCACCCCTCGATAGAATATCTTATCTTTTGCTCTGCGTTTCAGGCACTGAGCCAACGTAGACTTCCTCTCAAAAGAGGAAAATAAAGAAAAAGTAGAAACAGAAAGATGGAGAGACCGGTGCTTTCTTGTTACCGTGTTGGGCGTCTCATGCACGTCTGCAGCTGTGTGTCTCTGTGAGGATGATGAGGGAAAAGATGAGGAGCTGTGTGCGGTTAGAGAACAAAGAGATGAAAAGACAGAGGAGTACCAGGCTCAATGGCAGGTCTGTGTCTTTATTAGAAGGGAGCAGACCCGATTCATCCAAACCTTGGCTGACTCTTCTGCTGCTGTCATTATTATTACTATCAAAAGTGACGCAGAACTTTGTCTCTCTTCTTTCCTTTGGCTGCTCTTTTCCTGTCCTCCACCACGACCCAGAGGGAGCACCCAGCAGGGTGAGTAGTTTTGCATGAGTATGAGTTAATATAAGAGTTTTGTACTCTCAACATGCGTGACAGTGATAAAACTGAGGGGGAACTGAGCCACGCTGTTAAAAAAAAGTCTATTTCTGGAGCCCAGCCAGGAGTTTCACAGCTCGACAGCAGCACAGAAAGCTGCTCGTCACCCTCAGCCTTCAGCTCCTCCAAGGTTTCCTTCATCAGACCAACGCTGATTTCACTGGAGGGGCCTGCAGCGACGGACAGAACAAGCAACTGTTTCATTTTCTCAGCTCTGCCAATGTTCTGTTAATCTGGAAGATTACCCGAACAAACGAAAGGATTATAACAAACTGTTCAAAACAAACGTCCGTCTATAGAAACCAGGACCAGGATAAGAGGTTTAAATAGAATTTGTGGAGATGTTGCAGATGTTTTTATGAGAAAAGATCCAGCTGATATTACCTAACAGACCACTGACATCCATTTAATTGGATGTTTCCCAACACGGGCCTGCTTACTGTAATATTAGTGAGTAAGAAAACAGTTACTCAACTGTTACTGCTGCGGTGAAGAGGAACCCAGACACCAGAACACATGATTTGGACCTTTAAATGTAATCATTCATACATTGTACTGGTGCTTTACTTTGTTTATTATTATTATTATTATTATTATTATTATTATTATTATTAATGTTGTTCTTGCTGTTATTATCACACTATCACAGGTAGATTAGAAGCTGACACATGACATGTAAATTTGGAAAATGAAGGAGAAAGGAGACGCCACTCGTCTTTTGTTCTGGTTCATATTGAGAAATGAAAATAGAAGCTCTGTGGGGTTTTTCTACTTTTTCCCTCCGTCCACAAAGCCATCCTCAGCTTAATTGCTAAACAACATGCTTATTGTTAAGTACTGGATGAAAAAAACGTTTCTCTTATGAGTTTGAGGTTGGTGTAATCAAGCATTACAGCGTTGATGACAGACGAGCCGGGAGAGGAAGCAGAGGAACGATGGACATCCACTGACATTTTTCAAACCTCGTGGTAGAAATTTTAAAAGGAGGTAGGAGAGTAGCAGGGAGCTCCATTGTGTTCCTTCTCTCCTCTGCTCTGCTCCTTCCTGTGTGACTCGCTGTGGGTGGGGGACAGAGGATGACAAGTGGTCCTCACCAAACCTCTTGTCCTTACCCCAACAGCACAATGCTGCGATTGAATTTCTTTAGCACTAAGCACCGGGCCGGGCCGCATTGTAAATATGCCTGCACAGCTTTATTACCCGGTAATGAGGGTCGTATTTTACACGAGGACTGGCGTGTGGAGGGCAGAGCACTAATTAGCTTTATAGGCGGTGCTGCCATAGCTACGGTTTAACTCGTGTTTACTGCTTTTGTGCTGCGTCTGTCCCAAGTAGCCCTCCACCCCAGCGCCTGTGTATCAGAGCTGGGTGTGTGAGATGTATGTTATGCTTATGCACATGCTCATATTGTGGTATTCAACCGTAGTCGTCATGTTGTCGTGTTTCCTCCTTCCAGAGTAAGTCTGTGTCGTCAACAGACAGCCAGCCCGCTGAGGAGCGCCAGGGTCCATCAGGAGGATACTCTTCCTTGCAAGGAGGAGCTGAGGCTAAGAGAAGACGCTGTGATGACAAAGAGTCCCTCCCGCCACACTCTTATGTACGTGTCTTTGTCCTAAACTGTCTCATCTAAAGGATAAACATGTTATGGATTGATCTAATGAGCACAGAGATCGTCTAGGTTTGGGTCCGTTTTGGATTATTAGCTTATTTCTATACCCTAAAGAGGCTGGGCACAATCTGATGAGACAGGCAGAAGTTTTGCTTTCCCTTTGCTTTAGTCCAGATTTTTCCTAATATTAGAGTTCTGTGACCCTAAAATGGTGCTTCTAAAGTATCAGTAGATCAAGTGACAAAACACACAAATCCTTCAAATGAAATCCTTTCAGCTTGGTGTTTCTTTACCTAAAAATGTTCTAAGTCCTTAAACATGTTTGTGTTTGTGGTTTTGGTACATGAAATTGCCTGTGACACTGAAGGCCACAAGTGGGCCGAGAGCCCGTCGCCATTTAAAGTCGTGTTTGTTTGGATGGGTTTGGCGGGGAAGAGCGAGCAGCCAGAGGGGATGTGATGCCAGAGGAGAGACAGCCAAGGCAGATAGCTGTAATGAATTAGATGGCTGTGTTTGCAGTCTGGAGGATTAATTGACACAAGGAGTTTGTCTTGTCTTTGGAAGGCGGCCTCTGGCTAAATCAGTTTGGCACGATCAAAAACAGCCCAAATCCTCCCCCATTAGTCCAGAACAGAAACAAGCTGCAATAGTTTCCACTCTCTCCTTTTCATCTGTCGAGTGGTATTTCACCTCACATTTCTCCCTGCTCGCCTTTTCCTGCTCCTCTGTATTTCTCTGTCTCTTTATAACAGCTTCTCCCGTCTCACTATGGCTTTTAGTTTCATTCCATCTTTTTTTTGTAATTTTCTCACGCATTTTTGTGCCTCTCTGTCTCACTCGACTGAGTTTATTTATCTATTTATTTATTTTACCTCCAGGAAGAGGCTGAAGGCATTGTCCTTTTTTTGACTGTGCATAATTAGGTGCTGATGTCAATAGAAATATCAGGCCACGATCACATCAAAGTGTTGTTGCCATGGTGACTAAGTGCCATCATTCTCACCCTGTGGAAAAAAAGGGGAGAGAGAGATGTATAAAGATAGAGATGTAGCTGGGAGAAGAGGAAGAATATGTGCCGTAGATGGAGAAAACGGAGTGTGTGAGTGTGAGAGATCAAACCAGCGTTTGTATAGGGGAGGTGTTTGGCGGAAATATATGGTCAACGATATCTGTGTGTTTAATGTTGCATGGAGGATAGACGGGGAGAGGAAGCAACGAGCAGCCAGTAATATTGATGTATCGATCTGTGTGCACACTTGAGCTGCTCTGTGTGTCTTTATTATTAAAGCTCTTTATTTACAGCCGCGGTATACTGTACTCCGGCTGCTGAAGCGAACTAAAAACTTTCTGGAGAAATATTGTGTTTTAGTTACCTTCTTTTTTCTCCTTTCCCTCCTTTAGGACAGCGATGGAGACAAGAGTGAAGACAATCTTGTGGTGGACGTCTCCAATGAGGTGAGTTGGTGTCATTAAGTGAACTTCCCGGTTCTGTGCAGACGTTTACACCAGTCTCTTTGATTAAATGGACGCAACACGCCCAAAATTAGCCAGACCTTAAAGTTTTAAGGGCAGCCGCCTTCAAAGTCCAGACTCTGGTCCAGATCCAGACCAAACAAGTCGATCTGGACCCAGCCAGCCTGTTATACTGGACGCATTGGTGCTGGCTTCCAGAAATTACACACTTAACATCAAAGTTTACAGCCGAACAATATTCTAACATTTTGAGCAGAACTGTAAGAAAATACATAAATACCTAAATAATGAGTCTCATTAAAACAGAGGAAGTGAGCCAGCATTACTTGGCCATTCCACAGGAACTAAAACTTAACTGTCAAATCTTTGAATCACATGTTTCTGAACATCTGCTTTAGAGGCTTCAACGGTTTGATTTTTATCTCAGGAGCTGCTGAAGGAAAAATGATATAAAAGAACAGAATGTGTGGTGATTCTTCACGGACGATGTTGTTTCCACTCAGTTGTCTGATTATCTAGTTAAAAGGTTAAAAAAAGATGCAGTGAAAAAGCTTAAAGTGTAGGCAAACGAGTCATTAGTCAGACAAAGGGTGGGTCTTTGTTAGCCAAAGCTTTAGGGTCAGTTTTCACTCCCAACATGTGAAATAAATAATCATTTCATTACAAGTCTGACACACACACACACACACACACAGCTTTGTGATCTCTGTGTCAGTGTTTCCTCTTCATTTCTGCCTTCGTGCACTTGGGTGAGGGGAATATCACTTGGAGGAGGTGCAGATTCAATTAAAAAATCCACTTTGTTCACTAATATTAAATTAAAGAGCGTATGATGATGACTTCCACGCTAATATTAACTTCTCCTAGCGGGTAGGAGGAAGCTGATCTTTGCTGCATTCTGCTTGATCCTCCAGTGGAGATCACTGAGGGGTGCCATCAACAACACATCCAGGTTGCCAGTCCACCTCTGGACACAGCAGCATATGATCTGTCACCTTTGGTCTTTAGTCTGGTGAAGAAGAAGAAGAAGAAGAAGAAGAAGAAGAAGAAGAAGAAGAAGAAGAAGAAGAAGAAGAAGAAGAAGAAGAAGAAGAAGAAGAAGAAGAAGAAGAAGAAGAAGAAGAAGAAGAAGAAGAAGAAGAAGAAGAAGAAGAAGAAGAAGAAGAAGAAGAAGAAGAAGAAGAAGAAGAAGAAGAAGAAGAAGAAGAAGAAGAAGAAGAAGAAGAAATCATGAGGCGCTTCACAAAAACAAAAATATAAAAAAGAATTTAGAAAATGATTAAAAATATATTTAAAATGAGCACAAATAGACAATTGTGATTAAAAAATGTAAAGAAAGAGAGAGTGAATAGGAAAGAGGGAAATCAGTGGATCCTGAGGATGGTGGAATAGGTGGGGAGAGCAGAATAAAGAGAGAGTGGTGAAGAAGTTCATACAAAGGCCAGCTTGAACAGGTGAGTCTTCAGCTGCTTTTTAAAGGAGACCACTGATCTCAGGCTCAGGGGGAGAGAGGTCCAGAGTCTGGGGGCCACAGCAGCAGATGATCTGTCACCTTTGGTCTTTAGCCTGGTGCTGCACAACCAGTAGGCCTTGATCACTGGACCTCAGGGACCTGCTGGGGGTGTAGGGACTGAGAAGATCACCAATGTATGAAGGTGCTTGTCCATGTAAGGCCCTATAGACCAGAACCAGGATCTTGAAATGAACCCTGGAGTTGACTGGCAGCCAGTGAAGCTGGAGGAGAAGCGGGGTGATGTGGGTGTGTTTGGAGGACTTGGTCAGAAGCCGAGCACAGGCATTCTGAACCACCTGTAGATGGTTCAGGGAGGTTCTGCTCAGACACGTGAAAAGAGTTACTAAATTAAATCTACAGAGAATTCAAATGTTAGTGTCTTCTTGGTTTGATATTAGTTCTTCTCATCTCAGCTACATTTAGCAGCCATAACATCTCTGATGCTCTAATGAAGTCACAAAGATTGTCTGTCTTACCAGACTGGAGTATTCTGCATCTGTCTGCAGCCCACAGGAGCAAACTCTGTGGGAGGACCAGAGTTGCTCATAGGCCTGGTCAAATAAAACCTTTTTATATGCATTTTTACTTAATGCACATTTTGTTTGTGAAAGTCTTTAGTGAATGATGCCAGAAGAAGAAGAAGAAGAAAGGATTTTTTTAAATACAGCACCTCTCAAGAGAAGTCCTATCTTCAGTCCTAAGGTGCTTCACAATAACAATTTAAAACATTATTTTAAAAGATAATAACAAAAATGAGTGACAAATAAATGAAAGATTAATATAAAAAAGGAAAGAATGAGAAGAAGAAATCAAAAAGTAAACGCAGAGCCTGAAAAAATAACGGATTTTACAGAAACAGCAGCATGAAAAGAAACTAGAGGAAGACGAGGATGAGCAGGAACTCACGTGAAAGCCAGCCTGAACAGATGAGTTTTACATGAAGCTCTCATTCAGTCACCCACTCATCTTTTGTTTTGGTCATTATTTTTGTTTGCATCAGTAAAAGTATAAACAAGCCCAGGAAAGTTAGACTCTCCATGTCTAAACTGGCATGTTTTGTATATATTTTTTGTTTGTTTATTTTTACCCTCTAATGTTAGTGTGATGATGTCTTAACTGTGAGCTGTGTGGGTGTGAATACATGAATACAAGTTATACACCCAACATCTCTCGCTGCTGTGGGACTTGGTTTTCCATCAAACCCTTCAAAACCATCAAGTATTACACCAGTTTCTCTCCTAAAGAACAGGAAGCAAGGGTTACTTTTGTCATTCAACAATTTAAATCTGATCGTGCTCTCAGGACTGGTGTTGATGGTCACCCTAATGAGCCACTGGCTGCAACGTTAACATTTCTGTTGGTTTTTATTCTCATTTTACACAGCTTATACCCTAAAATGACAATTATAGCAGACATAATTAAAAAGCTGAGTCTCAGATGTATCATTATACAGGAAGGTTGCTGTATGCTAGAATATAAATGTGAGGCTCCTGCCACACAGAAGCTAAATTGTCTTCATTAACACACAGTTGTCCTGGATTAAGGGATCAAGTGTGGTTATTTTGTTTCTGCAGGCAGTGATTCTGATCATCCTCCACTCTAACACACGTCAGCTAATACGTTTCGACAAATAAAATATTCATACTTATGTAGAATATTGCTGTTTAACATCTGACCCACATCTCTGATTTATTTTCAAATCACAAAAGCCAAATCAGAGCAGCGCATTGTCAAAATTTTAGAATTATTTGTTTTGTTTGACTTGAACAGATTTTGTTTGGAAATCGTAACAAATAAGCAAATGGAGAAGTCGTTTCATCTTTTTTACGATCCTTTATTGAGCTGCGCTGCTTTTGTTTTGCTTGCTTCTTTGTGTGTTTCTGTGAAGCGAGTCGGCAGGTATGCAGCGCGTTCAGCTGCCCGCTGCAGTTTCCTTGTAAATAGGAAGAACTCTTGTGTAAGCTCATTATCAGCTGCCACTGTTTGTGCTCTGCGCTTGTGAAACATGTTCACACACACACATGCCCACACACTGACACAACGCATGCATTCACAAATACTTCACCCATTGCCTCTCATCTACCTCCTCAGAGTGTATTTTTGTCCTCCTCCTGCATTCTGGAGGCTCCTCTCCTTTCCTCTCTTCGTCTCCTTTCCCCCCTCACCTCTCCTCCCTCCTCTCATTAGATAACTGCGGTCTGCCTCGTTTAATATATGCAAAGCCATTCATGCCACAGGAATATTTTAGTTCTTTAAATACTTCATGCTGTGCACAAAACTATGTTTCATCTAAGCCCTCTGTATCTTGATATTGCACACAAAAGCAAAACAGGTCTCTTGTGTGATTTGGAAACTGGTACAAAGGGAGAGAAAGGGGGGTGGGGGCCAAATGGGAGTAATGAAACAAAAAGGAAAGGAATGTGTTTGTGTGACATTTTTACTATAAGGAAAATCCATGCATGTGTTTAAACATGTATTGCACATATATAACCCTTTTTAGACAAACAAGCATGAGTAAACCATGCAAGTACCTGTGTGGTTGCGGGTGATCTTAATGTGTGTGTGTGTGTGCGTGCATTAGCACTAAAACGTCTGTGCTGATCACTGTGACTCAGAGATGTGCTTACTCCAGCACTCTGTTCTGGGGGAGGTGGCGCCGGCTCAACGGTAATGAAAGCATCTGTAACGGCTGCATTATCTCCAGGTCCACACTCTGCTGCAGCTGCAAACAGCCACAGTCTCTGCTGTTTCACCTAATGTTCCCTGATCTTTCCGTCCGTTCACAAATCCCAGTGCACACGGTGACGCCACGGTTTATGTTGCTTCTGCTCTGGGAGAATTTGCTGCACGCACTCAAAAAGCACACACACGTAAATGCAGCTAGTGCGGCTTTTATTTGCAATAATAACTTAAATGTTGCTCTGTGCAGAACGTATTAGTAGCACCTCAAGTTTTCTTACATTTGGATGGGCCCTAACAGTGATTGAAGTATTACCGTCTGGTGTTCTGGTTTTCCTGCAAATAAAGCAAATACATTTTTATCCAACTTAACTGAATAATATATTAGAAAATATGTATTCCTTCAGAAGTCGCATTAATAGTCAAACAGTGGAAGTTTTTTTTTACTACACTCAGTCATTTCGTCTGTTCCCTGTGTCAGAGTCATGATGTCATCCATTTATTAGAAAAACATTTCTAAATTATGCAGAAACAAATTTTCCAAACACAGTTAAAGCCATGCTTGGATGTTAAATGATGGTTTTGTTGTGATTAAGATAAATTAACAAATGTTAATTTGGGGTAATGCTAGACATCATGACATAATTTATCTGCTGAAGTTACGTCTAAAGCAAATTTCATGGGCAAAGACAGGAAAGAATTTTATGGTTTTAGAAGATTATCTGACAAAATCTTCTTTGTCATGAAGGAGCCTAACTCTCCTGCTGGCAGCCCTCCTCACTCACCCCATGGAAACGGGCTGGACCGAGCCCAAACCTTGAGGAAGGAGCTCCCCGGCTCCTCGAGCACAGGCGAGGCTCCTTCCACGCCAAACCCTCGAAGCCCCACCCCCGGGAAGACCAAGGACTCTGCACAGGTAAGAGCTGAGCTGGAGAGTTTATGCACCTTAAAATAAAGCTCACTCAACGAAATACTATTAAATTGTTGTTCCAATGTTGTTTATTTGGTTACTTTTCATATTTAACTTCTCCATAGATGGATAAGTCCCAGTCTCCATTGTCTAAATCTGGCACGCCGTCCCCATCCCACCGTGAGGCTCTTACCCCCGGAGCTCCTGGTCCCAGCACCTCCTGCCTTCGCCTGGTCAGCAAAGCAGCAAGCAGCGCCGACCCACTCGGTGAGACTCGACTGACAAAGGGCAGAAAAGCAACTTTGATGTCATAACTTTAAAAAACAAGCTGTTAGACAGTTCATGTTCTTTATTCTTTAGTTTTTCTAAATAAATAATCTATTTTCTGACCAAAAAGAATAAATGTGGTTGACCAAACTAAATTCTGAACTTCTGATTTAGATGAGATTTCACCTAGCCCCTTCTGCCCTTTATCTCCTCTGATCCCTCTTTTCCATGTTTGTTCAGAAGATTGGGTGTTGTATTGTTCAGCAGTTATTTGAACTCAGATCTGTCGTTCGGATCAAAACAACAGAACATCTCTCTTGGAAGTTCCTCTCATCACCTCTGTGACTGTGACTGAGCGCTACACATTGTTCCTGGTCTCTCTTCCCAGCCTTCAATCGCTCCTTCCTCTTTCCCTTCCTCCCCAGCTCTGCGCAGTCCCATGTCTGTGCCCCCCGGTTCATACCCGGCTCATTTTGGCGTGGTGTCCCACGCAGGGCTGAACGGGGAGCTGGCCAGCCCGGGAGGATTTGGAGGAGCTCTGACTCTCTCTCCACAGATCAGTGCAGCAGCCAGCGCCTACTCCCGCAGCCCCATGGTGAGCCGAATGTTCACCCCTCTGTCAGGGTTTGATGTATGGTTCGGGTCCGACCCCTCCGACTGTCATCTCACTGTTGAAATGTTTGATAAATTGGCTCTGCATTGTCAATATCAGTGCAGCGTATTCGTTACACGCTTAAACTTGTCATGTTTACTTTCCCTAATCCACTTTCATAGAGAACAACGGTTTCAGAGAAGATAAATGATGCAGCTGAAACAGGGTTAGCTTTTTCACTCAGCATTCCTCTTTGGTATTTTCATATTTAATGTGCTTATCTACACGATCGTGTCTGTTAGTGCAAAGTTCTCAGAGGTCAGTCAGTTTCTTGGACTCATCCTTTTTTCCTCCATCAAAGTGAATTCAAGCCCTATTAACTTTAACCTCATACCAGTTCTAATTCTCGTCCAGCCAGGCTTGAATATTTATTTATTTATTTATTTTCTCCCACCAGGTGGCATATGACTCTCGATCTCACCTGAGAGCTTCAGGGCTGTCCTCCTCGCTCCCTGGTTCCTCTGGTGGAAAGCCGTAAGTGAATACATCTATTGTGCACTTGATATATTTCCGCTGGTGTGAATGCCTCATGAATGGAGATTTATTTAAAGATGCATGAAGTGGGACTTTTACAGTGAAGTAATCAGAAAACAGTCTTAATGTCTCAATCGTGCTGGAAGGAAGGTTACATTGAAACAGATTTCCTTCTCAGCCGGCTGCAGGATTGTCAGTTTATCTCTTTTCAAAAAACTTAAGAGGGGGGGTCCACGGAAATAAACAATCAATGATGAACAAGAGTCTGCTTCTAGACCTACAGAAAAGGGACACACAACAATACAACAGGAGCAAGCTATCACTGCATCAACCTGGTGAGGAAATATAAAATCAACATTGTTTTACTGAACAATCACACGATAATAAATCACAGTGCATTTAGTGCCAACTACAGCCTTAAGATATCTGTTCAACATGCCCAAGTCCATACTTATGAGAACACCTTGTGAGCACCTGTGTGCGTACACGCGCTTGTATATGTAAGATTTCTCTATAGAAGCGTCCAATAGAGAGTGTGAGGGGCCACAGATCTGCCCCCCAAAAATGCACAGGAGATGGAGGGAGCTCCAAGTCCCAGAGATCCAGGAACTGTCCCAGAGCACAGGGACCCCAAGGAGACCGCGACCAGAAAAACCCCTGCCCCCCTTGAGAGGCGCAGAGGATCGCCTCGGGGGGCCACAACCAGCAGGCGGCAGAGTCCCAGGAGATATCAGCGGCAAGCACACACAGGCCAGCCCGCAGCCTCCCACCCCCCAGCCGGCCGAGCCCGGGACCCAGCAACCCGGGACCCAGGGGCAACCACCCTCGCCGGGGACCCAGCAGAGCCCATGGACCCAGATCCCACCAGGCAGCCACCGGGATTGATCAGGCAGACGCCAAAAATCTTAAACCCCCTGATCCGGGAGCCACGACCACTCAGGCAGACCAAGGCACCACACTCCACACCAGGTGTGGCAGGGGGAGGGGAGACGAAGATCTATATCATCAAAAGAAGTCCCAGGAGAAGGGAGGAGTCAAAGGCCCCACCTGACATATACAGTCATACACAAACTCAGTCACACACTCCCTCCCTCATGCTCACACATGCACAAACAACCAAAGACTTACAAAAATGCACGCCGGACACCCACTCATGCTCCCCATACACACCCTATTCACTCTGGTCCCAGTACTGCTGCACATGGGGTACAACCATTACCGGTTACCAGGGTTTGACCCGTTCTGCTGGGGTGCTGATGAGCAGGCTCTCCCACCCAACGCCGAGCCCAGCAACCCACAACCCCAGACCCCAACCAGACGGCCAGATCTCCCTCCTAGCCTCCAACCCCTTGAAGCCAAGTGACAACAGAGGTGTGCTAAGACCCCTAGTCTCCCTCCGCCTGCTCCAATACAGTGTTAGTGCTTGTTGATGAGGTGTATTCCATGGCTGTGGTGAGCGGGCAGTGCGGGCATCGTCTGGCCTATGCCAGCTGATGCCACCACACCACCCCACTTGCACCCACAGCCCTCAGTGTCTAAGTGCAGTTTAAAATTGAAAGTGGGCACCGGCACTCAGGAGGAGGCTGAGAAATCCCCCTGCCAAATGCCGTTGGGTGTGCTCACTCCCAAGGCCCTAAGTGTGTGTTTGCGTGGAATGTTTGCAGGTTTCTATTTTTAAAACTGACGGAGAGAAAAAACATAAAGAAGGAGAGTTATGTTGACATCTTTTTTCATTTTTGTGCGCATGCACGAGTGGCTGGGTGGCAAAAACAGACACAATATGGCCTGTTATCAGTATGTGAGTGCACTTCTAAGAAAGTTTACCTACAAAATCCCAGATATATAAACACTTTACCATCCATAGACAGGATGGCGTTTAGACTGAAACTTATTGAAGACAAAATTAAAAAGTTATTAACGCCTGTATGAGCTCTGGCATGACGGAAAACGTCGGTCCAGTTTGCCCTGTCTTTTTAATTCTCTCCTCTTGTCGGAGCTGATGGTGCTGTACGCGCTTCACGGCACCTTTTGCGCAGAGAGAATGTGTGTGTGGCGCTGCGCCGGGAGGGGCGTGTCTGCCGTGTAGCAGAACAGACGTGGCAGTGGGAGAGCAACAGCAGGTTAAGTGCCTCTAACATATACTGTACAGGCAGCAGACGCAGACGAGGCGTCTTTTTCCACATGAAGAAAGTTGGACCCGTGGATCGAGGAGCGTCCGTGGGACTGGATAAAATGTTTGGAGACAGTCTGCTGGTGTGGAGTGTGTGAGAGTCTGTGTGTGTGTGTGACAGCAACCTGGGGGACTGTGGATGGCTGGTATTTACCTGGAGACAGGCAGATGATTCTGTTTTAGAAATCTTGGAGATTTGAACTAATGAATGACCAGAAAAACTACAGGTAGTCATCCTGCCGTGGAAAAAAGTCCCGGTACTAAAGCACCGGATGTCATAAAAGGTCCTTCTATGGAAAGAAACAAAATATAAATAAGAGGGACATTAAAAGCGGGGGGTGGCGGGGGGGGGGGGGGGGGGGGGGGCACAGGATGCCATTCTTACGTCGTTCAGCTTTAAGTATAAAATGATATGCGGGTGTCTTAGTTCTGGAGAATTTTTTTATTTTCAAACTCGCTGCAAAAATCTGCTTTCAACATGATCACATTTTTAAGGCATGTAGCTTTTGGAAGCACCAGTTGCTAATATTCAAATATCTAATTAAAAAACATTGTTTACATCCTAATGCTTCTTTCACATCAGATTGATTCTTGTCGGTGATTTAATCTGTTTTTTTTTTAAAGAAAACAGAAACTTTAAAGCCATCTTTGGGTTTTGAAAGAATCTTTTGAAGTATACCTACATTTTTAAGGAAGCACATTTGAACTCCCCTGTGCATGCACTTCGTGATAATACCTCTAAATAAATCAAATCTGTGCATCGTACCTCATATGGTCTAGGGTGACCTAAGAATTGTGGTGTTTTTCTCATCTGTTGCAGAGCAGCAATCCATACTTGTGCTCCTAATTTGAAATCATAAAACAGCTCAGGCTTCCAGCAGCTACAGTATTGATCAACCATTAGCAGTGGCACACCGACCCTGCCCTCTAATACAATCTGCCATTATGCATTTGCCCTCACAGCTGCTGTGAACTCAGTAATTGCCTGAATTTTGAGAAAATATTACCCGAGTTTGAGAGCTTTTAAAGTGATGTCAGTTTTTGCAACTTTCCCACCACCATTCATGTGTTTTGATTGAATTTTCTGCATTACCTGTCGCTTTTACACGCTCACCTATTGATTGGTAAGCCTCGGCTTTTTCATCCCTAAGAATCAGGTTATTTAGATTCTCCTCCTGTCTCCGTCTCAGTGCCTACTCGTTCCACGTGAGCGCGGACGGTCAGATGCAGCCGGTGCCGTTTCCCCCCGATGCCCTGCTGGGTCCGGGAATCCCGCGTCACGCCCGTCAGATCCACACGCTGAACCATGGGGAGGTGGTGTGCGCCGTCACCATCAGTACCTCCACGCGCCACGTTTACACCGGAGGCAAAGGCTGCGTTAAGGTGTGGGACATCAGCCAATCAGGAAGCAAGAGTCCCATGGCCCAGCTGGACTGTCTGGTGAGACCCGATAAAAGACAGAAACAAACACAAAACACCCCAAAAGGCTTAAAAATACAAATGTACTTCCAAACCACAACTTCTCTCTGCAAATGAGTGAGTTCATAAAACACCTGACTCGGCATCAACAGGGATTATTCATGATCACTGAGGACAAAGTGGAATAAACGCTTTTAAATTTCCATATTTCTTTCGTTCAAGTTTTAACGTTCTTTGGCTTTTAATTGTGCCCAATCAGAACAGAGATAACTACATCCGCTCATGCAAGATCCTCCCCGACGGGCGAACCTTGATTGTTGGCGGTGAGGCCAGCACGTTGTCCATCTGGGATTTGGCCACGCCCACTCCCCGCATCAAGGCGGAGCTAACGTCTTCTGCCCCGGCCTGCTACGCTCTGGCCATCTCTCCTGACAACAAGGTGTGCTTCTCCTGCTGCAGCGATGGAAACATCGTCGTCTGGGACCTCCACAACCAGACGCTGGTCAGGTGAGACAAGAAATCAGACAAATAATTCGGGTCAGTTTGAAACAAGAGAGGCATAGAAGAGGACAGGGAACAGAGTAATGGGAGGTAAATTATTGAAAAGCAAGGGAACAAACAAGAAGATAAAGTAGGATTTAAGTACAAGGTTTCGGCAGGGTAGGAGAAAAGGAGACAGAGAAAAATGAGAGAGATGGTGCTGATTTAAGGTGTGTGGTGGTGGTGGTGGTGGTGGTGGTGGGGGGGGGGGGGGCTGGATTATTTGTTGATGGGCGGGGAGCATGGGTGCTGTTCCAGGAGAGGCTCGTTTGGACCCCTCCAGCAGAAAGGAGTCTGCATCGTTTCTGTTTACGCAGATGTGTGTTTTAGTGCTCTAGTGTGTGTTCTCCACAGGCAGTTCCAGGGCCACACCGACGGGGCCAGCTGCATCGACATCTCCAACGACGGCACCAAACTCTGGACAGGTGGACTGGACAACACGGTCCGCTGCTGGGACCTCCGGGAGGGACGGCAGCTGCAGCAGCATGACTTCACCTCTCAGGTACTCAACAGAAAGGCAGCTCAGCTCAGGCACGCACCGGTAGGAACACTCAGTAATCAGTGAAGTTTATTAAAACACTTATTTTAAGTTTTCATTCAGCAAATGCAGATTTTGTTCTGCTTGTTTAACCATAAAACCTCATCAACACCATCGTGGTTTCACACACTTACATCGGACCCTCAGCAGGTCAGATGAACTTTGACCCAACATGTACTGACTTTCTCTCATCTCCTTTCATCTCTCTACATCTGCCACCTTCCCTCTGTGCCCTTTAACTTTCTTAAATCTTTCCTTTATTTGTTTTCACTCAAACTCTTTGCCATGTGTCGCTGACATCCAACAACTCTCATCACCTCCATTCACCGTCTCCAATTTCAATCACCTGTCCTTCGTGGTCCTCCTCCCCCTTCACATCCCTTTCCATCCTCTCCTCCCCGTTTCCTCTTCAATCCCAGATCTTCTCTCTGGGCTACTGTCCGACAGGCGAGTGGCTCGCCGTGGGGATGGAGAGCAGCAACGTGGAAGTCCTGCACGTCTCCAAACCGGACAAATACCAGCTGCACCTCCACGAGAGCTGCGTCCTCTCACTCAAGTTCGCCTACTGCGGTACAAAAGCAAAACACTCGCAGTCCTTTATGATTTTGCCTGAACGCCTCTTTAAAGTCTGACTCTGGGTGTGTGTGTGTGTGTGTGTGTGTGTGTGTGTGTGTGTGTGTGTGTGTGTGTGTGCGTGCGTGTGCGTGTGTGTGTGTGTGTGTGTGTGTGTGTGTAATCTCAGGAAAGTGGTTCGTGAGCACAGGAAAAGACAATCTGTTGAATGCTTGGAGGACACCATACGGAGCGAGTATTTTCCAGGTGAGAGCTGGGCGGGATGTTAACGATTCACGCAGATTCAGACGGGATCTTATTCTAGAACACATGCAGGTTTGGAACGTCGGTGTGGGAACAGTTCAGCTACCTGTCCTTTGTCCTGACACACACACACACACACACACACACACACATTATGGTGTAAGTCCACCTTGTTCGTCGCCCCATTAAAGTAATTGTTGAATCGGTCAGATGCAGAGAATTTGTATTTTTAGCTGAGCTGGCACATCTGGCTGTGAATGGAACTAGAGAAGGGAGATGAAGGTTTATTTAAGCTGAGCATTGTGTGTGTGTGTGTGTGTGTGTGTGTGTGTGTGTGTGTGTGTGTGTGTGTGTGTGTGTGTGTGTGTGTGTGTGTGTGTGTGTGTGTGTGTGTGTGTGTGTGTGTGTGTGTGTGTGTGTGTGTGGGGCACTGGCTCCTGTCTCTCCCTGTGGACTGAACAGAGAAGGCCGACTCTCTCTCTTTGTTATCCAAATGCCAAACGCTGCTGCTGCCAAACCGCTCGCTCCTTTCACCGTGTCCTACAGAGCTGCCCCACTCCTCCTCCTCCACCTCCTCCACCTTGGTTTATTGCTGTCCTTTCCTGTTTCTGTCGCCTCGCTTGGCTTTAAAGCTGCACCCGTCTCTTGTTCTTACTTTTTGTCGTCCTCTCTCCTCTCATCTCCACGTATTGTCCTTCCTCCTCCTGTTCTTTCCCATTTTTATCCTTTTCTCCTACTCTCTTTGACCTTGTTTATTGCCGTGTCCTTTTCTTTTTGTCTTCCTTGGATGTTTTTTATTTCCTATCTCAGGGTCAGTCCTGCCTGTTGATTCAGTCTTTTTTCAGTTTAATCAAACATTTTCATAAAACTACAGCAATAAAATAAAGAAGAAAAAGCACATCCCATTAACACTGATCCACTGTGCAAGCGCCGTGGATTAGGCTTGGACTGTCTGGATGTTTCTGCCAATCATTTTGTTTTGCTGAGCTAAAGGTTTGAGGCTTTACTTGTTCAACACGATTAAATAAAAAAGTGAGTTTTCTTCTAGAATATCAGCTTTCTGGTTACACGTGGGTTCTCTGGGTTGGTCCTGTGATGATTTTTGCCGTTTGCATTGAAAAGGTTCTCATGAAAAAAGCTGATATCATAAGTTATAGAAGTCTTTACTAGTTTTTTCCATTCTTTGTGATCATTCATTATAGTTAAAGCTGTTTATGTCCACATCAGCGGTGGCTGGTGAACAGAACTCATGGAGCTATGTTTTAAGGGATTTTCCTTCTTAGTCCTTTATAATCATTAAAATAACAGTTGGCGAATAACTACAATTCCAAAACAATAATTTATAAATAAAAAATAAGCAGTTTTACAGATAAAGTCAACTATAAAATATATAAGCCTACCATGAGCCTTTATGCGCTCCATCGTGAAAACAAACATTACGTCACAGAGAAGAAACAGATTTGGGTTAAAGGATGCGGAATATACAGGGACACGTTAAATAAAGACATCGGGGACGGGGACAGAATCAGCATTATAAACGCTTCCCAAGACCGGAGCACAGATGACACCTTGTTGCTGCTGCAGTTCTGCATAACGGGCCTTTTTGGATTTCTTGTTTGTGGTGTGAGTGGATGTAAACGTCTGGATGAGAGGTAAACGTTTACTTGCTGGCTTTTCTAGTAAAACAATCAAATCGTCATCCCACAGAAGTGTAGCAGGAGAAGGTTTGTTGTGTGTCAGCGCGCCCGCATTAGCCTACCGGTGTGTGTGTGTGTGTGTGTATGCCCCATAAACCATCAACTTCTCCTTTTAGATAAACATAGTTTGCTGTAACTTTCTTTGGTAGAAATATCTAATAACCTTCTTCACATGTTGGAGGACTCGTGTTTTCTCTTTGCTCTCCTCTTCCTCCAGCCCAGCCCCATCCATTAGCCTGTCACTGCACCTCTCTCTTCTGGACGCCCCTCTCTCTACCTCCTGCCGTCTTGGTTTAGGATGGGGAATCCGGTGTGAAATGGCCTCTCACCGGTGCCTTGACGATTGACAGCTCCGCTGTGCATGGCTGTGCAAGTTTAGAGAGGAGCGCTGAGTGAAGGAAGGGGCAGGAGGAGGAGGAGAGTCTGAGGCGAAAGGAGGGAAGATGAATGGTGATGGAGCAGTAGGAGGGGAGGTGGCAGAGCTGAAGGAGCTAGATGGATCCAAGACCAGGTGCACGGGTCTGACTTTCTGACACGGAGGAGGAAAAGGAAGCAAATAAAAAGGCAGCATTTTGTCAGTTCCTGCAAGCCATCCAACCTGCTTAATGAGGCAGCGTCTCACAGATAAAAAATAAAACGTATGTCTCACATTGAAACAGGCGAATGAGTCAGCATCCCAGAGCTGTGCAGATTCCGGGTTGGAAATAATTGCTGACTGTTTTTGAAATGCAAAAGTGTGTCTTGTGTGATTGAGAATTAGGTGATGAATCACATCTCGTCTTTGTGCTTCCATCTCTCCTCCGGCTCCACCCCTCGCAGTCCAAGGAGTCGTCATCTGTGCTGAGCTGCGACGTCTCCCCGGACGACAAGTACATAGTGACGGGCTCGGGGGACAAGAAGGCCACGGTGTACGAGGTGGTGTACTGAGGACCGGGACAGGAAGCAACAGGATGGAGAGTGCATTTTCTGTGTTTTTGTTTTTCTTTTGGGGGACTTTGTGCAGATTGAGCAACTGGTTCTCCTGCCAACTAAACCCGATCCTCATTACATTTGCAACAGCAGCATCTGGGGCTGACCTTTGACTCTAAAAGTTCACCACTGCTCTCTTTGTTCTGCTGTGATAAAAAAAAAACACTAAAGAAAGCCCCCCCCCCCCCCCCTCCTGCTCCTTTTTTAGCTCAACGCATGAGGCTTGATAGCAAAGAGGGAGGCTGAATGAAAAACAGCGAGATAAGA
The DNA here is from genome assembly GCF_043380555.1 of Nothobranchius furzeri. Lineage (NCBI taxonomy): Eukaryota > Metazoa > Chordata > Actinopteri > Cyprinodontiformes > Nothobranchiidae > Nothobranchius > Nothobranchius furzeri. The sequence goes on along the minus strand of NC_091748.1, from coordinate 55,063,352 downwards.
AAGACAAAGGAAGAGGGCGGTGGAGTGTGAAGATAAAGTTGTGTGGAGAAAGCGGAGGAAAAATGAGAAGCAAAAGAGAGAGGGAGTGGAAGAAAGAGAAATTAAAGGGGGAGGGGGTGATGAGGTGGAAGGCAGGGTAATTAGGGCTGTTTCCTGATTAAGAGCTCAGTGGAAGGGAGGCCCCCGGAGGAGGCGCGAAGCGGCACTGTGGGAGCACCAGCCAGGAGCACTGATACCACACAGTCGATTCATTAGCCAGACAGTGGAGGCCTTAACGAGGCCGGCGCTGGAGCTCCATCTCTCCACCGAGAGGCGTCAGGAACCGGGAGGCGGCGGCGCTGTACGATGGAGCAAAGGGGCCGCTTCAGATTCCTACATAAACTGACATGAAACCGGCTCGGATACACACACACACACTCATCACCAGGCGAGAACACACACATACTCCTTCCCCCCCCCCCCCCCGAGGTATGAAAGGAGAAAAACACATAACACACCGAGCACCCAATTAAACATTCATCGCAGCGCTCCCCGTCTCGCTGCGTAATATTTAGTTTTATGTTCTGACAAAGGCAGCATCTAATTGGGGGGGGGGGGGGGGGGATCCCAGTGCCTGAAGACACAAACACAGAACATCAGCTGAATGCTCCATCTTAATTCCTCCAGATTGTTGTGCTGACACCCAGCACCGCTCTGACAGCAGGGTGACGTAACAACGTTACATCATCATCATCAGAGGCTAACCGTGCTTGCCTTCTGCTTCACACTTTGAGCTAAATCTTAATAAGCTAATGATCTTTTGACTACTTACAACACTGATCGACTCATAGAAATTATTTTACTTCATGATTTAAATTCACCGTGCTCATTAAACCACCAAATGGTTCCCGAGCGCAGCTGTGTCTGCGGCTCACCGCTCCCCCAGGGGATGGCTCAAATGCGGAGAACAAATTTCGCACACACACCTGTGTGTGTTACAACTGATGGGACTTTAACTTTATGAGCTGGCCGTGAGGCTAAAAACAAATAAACAACTAGCGTAGCGCTAGCTGTTGCATCAGGGAGGCCAAATGTGAAATTGATCAAATTCCCCCCAAAATATTCTGATCTGAAATAGTTGCCTGGCAACAGGAAGATCGCAGGAAGTTACTTGTTCTGCAAAAATGTGGATCATAAACCTCAGCCTGAACTTTTAGATTATATTTAAGTTTTGTGTGTGGGGTGGGGTGGGGGTGGGGGTGGGGGGGATAGAAGCTAATGATGTTGGAGGAAAAAAGTACCTGAATGGAGCATTGATTATTTATCATGTGAGATGATGGTTTTAGCCTCACACTACAGCAGATTTCATCACATAAACTGTCTTTTTCCAGCCTGTGAGGTAAACTAAGCACCGTTACTCTGCAGACTTGAGCAGAATCTGTCGGTATGATCTGCTTCTTTACTTTTTGATCCACCAGTGAGAAGATACTAGAGCTCCTGTTTCTGTGGCGTACATCAGAAGAGTTTAAAACAAAAACGGCACATTTGACCATCTCCGTTTTAATTATTTGAGCTGTTCAGTGTTTTTCATGATGTAATGTTTGTCTGCTGATCGTTGCTGGTTTTGGGATTCAGAAAAAAATCAATAAAGAACAAGGGAACACAGGTAGGGATTTAGTTTTATTTGTGTACCTTTTTAATTCTTGGTAATGTCAGAGGGTGTACAGCTTTGGCCATCCAGTGTACAGATACAAAAAATATCCCCCCCTGTATAAGAGAGGTTACCTGTCTGCTGTTTATATTTTATTCCCCCATTTCAGAAAGTGGTAGTAATCACACTTTAGTCGGTTTTCAGTCCTTTTAGTGTTGTATTCAGCTTCTGTTGAGTCTGGTCTGTGTGCAGCAGGCACCATCAAAGACGTTCCAGTGTGACTGCATGCTCTTTGCTCTAAACCTCTGCAGCTGACACGAAGCATCAGGTCAGTGACAAAGACTGAGGGTCCCACAGAATGGCGGTATGCTATTTACTTTCTCTGTAAAAAGCTTAAGATTTGCCAATTTGTCGCTGCAGCACTAAAGCAGAACACACGAGAGATGAACGTTAATCTGTAGTTTCATGCCTTTGCCTGCCTCTCACTTTCGGACAGTCCCAGGTAGCCATTAACTCATGCACCAGCTCATATACGACTCTAAACGATGCTGTATGATAGCTGTGCATCTGTTGGGTTAGCATCAGTATTTGATACTCCTTTAACTAGATTACAAGTCTCCCCTGCCTGTGCTTCTGTTCCAACTGTGTATAAAATCTGTTTTACGGCTCATGTCGGTTTCTCTTTTTAAAAGCCAAGGAACTTTTTTTTAATGCACCCCGTCTTCCCCCATGATGTTTCTTTTTCCTTGTGCTGTACAAGAAATACTATGTGTGAAAAATAAATGAAACGTGTGTTCATCCTTCCACGTGTTTGCAGTGTTTTTAAATCCCGACGATGCAAACAGGAAAGCTGGTGTTCCACAAACATCCTGCTGAGCCTATAGAGACAGATTTATATTCTCTTCCGTTCAGATTTACAATCAAATCTGATCCGTCACCAGTTAGTGCCCACCCCCGCCCCTGACTACACACACAACGAAAATGATTACATAATTTATGTGAAGTTTTATTGTTCTATCATGTTCACATTCTTACAATGTTATATTAATATTGTAAGCCCAAAATTATATTTGACCATCAAACTTTACAAGGGTCCCTTAACGTCAACAGTTGTTTCATTAATACTTTAATGATTAATAATGCACCAATGTTAAACAAGGGACCCTTCTTGTTAAGTGTTACATTAACACACTGTAATGTGACATTGCTCTAACTAGGCTGGCAGCTTTGTTTCTGTAGATTTATGATTTGAGTGTTGTATGTTATTGCAGTGAACATCTAAGATAATCTTAAATGAGTTTTAAATAAAAACACAAGTTTCAGAACAGGTGAGTAAGTGGGGCTTTACTCTGCCACACCAGCGGACCAGAGGCTGATCAGCCTGGAGTTTTATTCCATCATTCAGTTTAAAAATAGATTGTTTAACATATTTGTCAACTCTTTCTTCAAAACTACCCAGAGCTACTGAAATTCTTCAACCCTAACCCCGCACATAAACTTTAAAGCTGCTAATTGAGCTGTGAATCAGCTCGTGACGCTGCGGGTTTGAATCCCAAGACGCTTTCTCAATCTGACGACAGTTAGTTTCAGACGCTCATTGTTCCCTCAGAATGAGAGGGATGCCGTCATCACAGAAGAGGGAACAGTGTGTGTGTGTGTGTGTGTGTGTGCTCTCTCACCTTTCACATCCCTGATTTTTCATCCAAACATTTCTAAGATTCTTTCTGACACCACGCTGAGAGAACACGCTGTTCTGGTTGTTAACGTTTGAACAAATCAACGACTGCTTCCTTTTTCCGTCTGGAACATCCAAGTCGAAGCTGCCAAAAGCCTGACAGGAGAATCGAGCACTTAAGACGCCAGCGCCACCTCATTTCTAAAACCATTATGCATCTTCACACGTCCTTGGGGGTAGAAAATCAGACAGCTGGACTTTTCTTTAAGGTCTCAGAGACAAAAGCTTGGGTCTTTGTCTTTAGAGAACTTTATTTACATGTTCATATATAGCAAGGTTCAAGGGTCATGATGGTAGTTTAGAAAACTATATGTGCCCTAAGTCCAACAGAAAAACATGAGAGGAGAGGAAAGTTGCAGCAGAGGATTTGTACTGATTCTATAGAGTTTGTGGAGGTTTTTGTCTCGTGTCAGAGCCTTTATCCCACTTTCTTGTAAAAAAAAAAAAAAACTGAAAAAGACACAAACACGGCCATTTCAGGACATTTAAGAGGAAACCAACCAAGCCCTGTTCTGCCACGAATGCATGAGAAATTTTACAATCATGTTGCTGCTGAAAAAAATAATCTGGATCCTCAGCAGACCGTCCTGCCATCTGCTACTCACCTGCTGCCTCCAAAAGCAGCCGTGTGCTGGGAGAGACCAGACTGGGCCGAGACGACGGTTTGGGCTCGGACTCTGCACACAGCACCGAGTCAGGACATTATTTCTGAATGAAAACTTCTTCTCTGCCTTTCGACTCTACCCAAAGCAGTACAACTGTTTGCAGTAAATCCAAAAGCTAAAAACAAGTTGGGTTTTTTCTATCTTCTCACACTACAGAGGTTTTCATTTGTTAAAAAAGGGAACAGAAACAAAAGTTCTTTGGAGTAATCCCACAATCTCACAGCTATAGACTAACCAGCGTTCTCAGAGCATTTAAATCAAAGTTTTTCCAGAGATGTGACTTTGTCCCTCATTGCTTCTCCTCCTCTTTCCTCCCAAACGTGAATGAAACAACAAAGTACAAGAAGTGTCTCTTGCTTTCCATGCCAGCAACTCTCTGTACAGTCATTGGTGCAGGAGGGGGCCTTGGCTCCACCCTCTGATTATTTCGTTTACTGTGGAGAGCCAATCAGAGATCAGTAGATGACTTCGTAGACTGTGGCCTTCTTGTCTCCAGAACCGGTGACAATGAACTGGTCGTCAGGTGAGATATCACAGCTGAGAACTGATGAAGACTCCTTGGACTGAACGCAGAGACAGAAAGGGACAGTCAGCCCAAAAAGGAGTTTTAAAGTAACGCCACATAATTTGTCCTATGCACATAGAACTCGGACGTCTCACCTGGAATATGCTTGACCCGTAGGGTGTCCGCCAGGCGTTCAGAAGGTTATCTTTCCCTGTGCTCACGAACCATTTACCTACAGGACGAAACACACAGATCAGCTGATAAAGCCTCACGGGAGACGAGATGTGGAGCTGCTCATTCTGAAGAGAAGCTCTGAGGAGAATGGGAGATTTCTGAACGGTGAAGAGAAATTAAGTTCTGCTCTCAAGAATTCTGTGTGTGTGTGTGTGTGTGCGTGTGTGCGTGTGCGTGCGTGCGTGCGTGAGTACCGCAGTAGGCGAACTTAAGTGAGAGGACGCAGCTCTCGTGGAGGTGCAGCTGGTATTTGTCCGGTTTGGAGACGTGCAGGACTTCCACATTGCTGCTCTCCATCCCCACGGCGAGCCACTCGCCTGTCGGACAGTAGCCCAGAGAGAAGATCTAGAGGCAGAGATGGAGGACGTTTAGGAACAAATGATGCTGAGTCATGATTATTCTTCCTGTGTTTATTTGGCTTGAGTACCTGAGAGGTGAAGTCATGCTGCTGCAGCTGCCGTCCCTCCCGGAGGTCCCAGCAGCGGACCGTGTTGTCCAGTCCACCTGTCCAGAGTTTGGTGCCGTCGTTGGAGATGTCGATGCAGCTGGCCCCGTCGGTGTGGCCCTGGAACTGCCTGTAGAAAAAAAGACCAGATTCTCAGAAACTACACACCCTTAGAAGCTACAACTGCAAAACAAATGAGCTAAAAACATCTGTAGTCTCTTAACATTTCTATATAGCTACATACACACATTGTGGAGGTATTTTTAATTTATTTAATTAATTAATAAAGTGGTTCTTTCGTGTTTGTCTAAAAACCTCTGTCAATAACATGTTTCTGACCGAAAGCAACCATTGGACCATCTGGCCAACACCTGTTTTTTACTTAACAATATCAGAGAAGGAAAAACAGCCGGCTGCTACCACTTTAACTTTAGGACAAACTACCAGAGTCCTAAAATGAAAAACACCGTTTGAAGTCACAGACAACAAAAGAATACCTAGAAAACTGCGACTGGTGTTTAGCGCGTTCTCGTTTCCTCTGTCACCTCGGGCGTCTGGTCGCGACAAGCGTCGGGGGGTGGAGGGGTGAGTGTTCAGTGACCACGTTTGTGCTCAAGACCTAGCTTGTTCTATAGATTCACTATAGCAGCTTTAACCCAGCGACCAGATGCTGCATCATTTCTTTTTTCTTTTTGTACCCGATTGGAAAATTTTGATTTCATTTTTAACATTCATGACTAGATGTATGAATTTGTCTCACCTGAGATCAGACCATATAATCACTATGAATTAGAGCTGGGGGGATTAATCTAATGATCCAGATGCAAACAAATGACTTTGAATCGTTGAAGAAGCACACCATAATGGATTATTGTGTAATGCAGTTTGTTTTTAACTGTGGCAAACACAGTTCTCAAGCTGTTCCAAAGACAACCATTATGGATTTTATCAACCAAACTGAAAGCAACAAGTGGACACATCCTTTAAGTTTTCAGTATCTTTAGTAGATTTTGCTAACTTGTGCAGAGCAGGTTTTTCCCACAGTCTGAGATGTAGAATGAGGAAACATTTTATTTTTGTTTCACTGTTGAATCTTCTCAAATGTTGTCCTAAGGACTGTTGTGGTCAAAGAGCTTTTTGGGACATTGCATGTCTTGTCTGGCACGTTTTTGATTAAAAAACACCAAATATCTGACATCTGAATTGAATCATTGCCATGGTCATCATAACTGAATCGTGAGACTCGAGAAGGTTCACGTCTCTACTACGAGTGAGTAAACAGTTAAAGCTTTGTGACAACCTGTTTCCTCACTAAGGTGAGCGTTCTGCAGCCCGACCCAACAGACTGGTATCAGAGCATCTTTACGGAAGGGTGTCAATAAAACAACAATTTCCTAGATGCTTCCTGTTTGAATTTGATATTTTGCTAACAGCATTCAGAGGTGGAAAATTAGCATGTGGGAACCGTCACTTAGAAATGATTTCAACTAATATTTTTTTGTGACTTTTACAAAAAAAATAAATAGATAAAATAACTCTACTTGACAACAAATTCTACGTCATGACTGACAAGATTACACACTTCATAACCTCCTTTCTCAGTCTTCTTTGCTATTTATACTGAGCCGACTCTCCTGGAGGAAAACCGTCAGCGTGAGTCGTTTGTTCTCGTCTCACCTGACCAGCGTCTGGTTGTGGAGGTCCCAGACGACGATGTTTCCATCGCTGCAGCAGGAGAAGCACACCTTGTTGTCAGGAGAGATGGCCAGAGCGTAGCAGGCCGGAGCAGAAGACGTTAGCTCCGCCTTGATGCGGGGAGTGGGCGTGGCTAAATCCCAGATGGACAACGTGCTGGCCTCACCGCCAACAATCAAGGTTCGCCCGTCAGAAAGCAGCTTGCAGGATCGGATGTAGTTATCTCTGTTCTGATTGGGTGAAGAAAAGACGCATGGTAAGGAAAAAAAAATCCAAATATTTTAGGAAGGTTTGAAAGCATCAAAGTGCCTCCCTGATCCATCGGGTCTCACCAGACAGTCCAGCTGGGCCATGGGACTCTTGCTTCCTGGTTGGCTGATGTCCCACACCTTAACGCAGCCTTTGCCTCCGGTGTAAACGTGGCGCGTGGAGGTGCTGATGGTGACGGCGCACACCACCTCCCCGTGGTTCAGCGTGTGGATCTGACGGGCGTGACGCGGGATTCCCGGACCCAGCAGGGCATCGGGGGGAAACGGCACCGGCTGCATCTGACCGTCGGCGCTCACGTGGAACGAGTAGGCACTGAGACGGAGACAGGAGGAGGAAGATGTGAGAGCCGCCATGTGACTAGGAGTGCTTTCGCCAGCTTCTTTATTAAAAGGAAAAAACCGACAGAATCAAAAAGTCTTTTCCTTTAAAAACTCCACTGAGACTTTGAGTTAATGATGTCACCTTCAGTCATCTTTCAGTGCCGTTAAAATGCTTTTTCAACATTTCCTGAATAAATTCTAGAGGGATGAAACCAAACAGCATCCATGTAGCCATTCGGTCTAAAATTTATATAAAAATGCAAAAAACTAGAATCACATCAGGCGGACGAAACTGAAATATGCTCTCGCGACAGCATTTAACTCATTAACTGCCACTGACAACTAAAGTCGTCATTTGTTTGTTGTTTTACTGTGTGGGCGTCGGAACGAGCCCTCGCACCGTGAGAACAAACACCCCAGCTCTAAAGCCAATCGTCAGCATTCGTCACACGTCACATGATCAGGAAGCTGAAAATCCGTGTGTTCGATCGTTTTGGGCCTCATGGGATTATGAAAGAACGGATAACGCTCGAAACTCGTGGATTCTTCCTGATGTAAGAGGTGAGTCTCCTCTTTGTTTTGGTAGTTTTGGTGTTGACATCGTCCTAGCGCGCAACGTTCTGTGACTCTTAAAAACAGTGAAAACACTAAAAAAAACTCTGGCAGCGAAGGGCTTTTCTGATCAGGAAACGGCTGGCTGTGAATGAGTTAAAAGTCTCATTTCCTGTTAAACAGTTTTCAAACATCAGCATCGAGGGAATGTGAGTGAATTTGTAAGTGATGAGGGTGATCCTTCTGGGAGAACAAAAGAGGTGAACTAGAGAAGATTCAAGTCAAAGGCAGGAAGAAAAAGTCCTCACGGTTTTCCTGAGGCTGTCTGCAGGCTGGCAGGAAGCCCGGGGACCCTCATATGTGGGTGTTGAGACTCGTATCCCACCTGGACGAGATAAGAACTACTATTAAAACGGGCAAAGCAAGGATAGTATCAGCTGAAAAATGTGAACTAAATGAGATTATGTGAAAGCAAGGCGAGTTTCAGACAGCCAAGGTCACCGACTGTTATAGATTATTAAAGATAAATGACCAATCAGCAGCTCTCTCTCTAAACACTCGTCCTGTCCCCATAAATATCCGTCCTTTAACCCCCCCGACACCTTCTCACGCTGAGACATTGCACGTGACGTGACGCTGCAAAGACAAATGATCTGCAGAGCATCAGGCTCACCACAGGGGACCGTCCGTAGCCTGCAGCAGCTGCAGCTGCCGCGGCGGCGGCGGCTCCGTTCATCTGAGGGGACACCAAGTGAAGGCCAGAGCCATAGCCCGCTGTCCCCGGCAGGTCACCGTTCACCCCTGGAGGAGGCAGGCCAAAAGCTCCTGGAGGGTATGCTCCCTGCACCGCCAAGGGGTTCCTCAGGCCCAGAGCTGGAGGTGAGATGAGGTAAAAAAAAGAAGAATGTTCATCTGTTTTGGAAAAATTTGCAACAGAGTTTTACTTATAATCTCTGCATGAGACAAAATCAGTTAGGGTGACTCCTTCTGCAGAGCCTTTTACACCACTGTGACTGGCAAGCTGTGAAAAAGATGCAATGGGAGCAGTATGTGGAGCACTGGAACACTACTGCCCCCTGCTGACCAAAATACCCCTTTGCAGCAGGTCTGCACATGCACGCCTGTCCGTGTGTATCCACAGGAACATCCTCTCTATCCTCTGTCCACACGTGTAGGTGCATTGTATTTAGATGCTTGCTCGCATACATAACAGAGTGTGTGAAACTGGAGCAGGAGCGAACAGGTGAGGTGTGAAAAAAGAGAGAGAGAGGAAGAGAGAGACACACTGGAATAGTTGGAGACTCATTATGAAGCAGCTCACTGTCACAGTCCATCACCTCTCCTAATCTTTCCTTTTAAAACGCGAGGTGCTGAATATTTTTGCCCACAGCTGCTTAGTAAATCCAGATGGTGGTCGGCGGTGGGGAGCTGGCTGACATTCACACCAGCTACAGCGGTCGGCGTGGAAACGCTTCATGTAACACGGCCAGAACAGGCTACACGCTCCTGCATGGTTGTGTGTTTTCATTCATTCAAGCTGATTCAGCAGTTTACCTAAAGGGTCCACACCAGGCTTTCCAGGGATGGGTCTGAACTGTGGGGGCCCACTTGGTCCTGGGGTGTTGGAATCCTGAGACATGGGTGTCCCTGGCTTCATACCGGGGGTGCTGGACTTTTCTCTCTGGGCGAGAGCAAACAGGAAAAGTTGAAATGAGGAGTTTATTTGGTTTAAACAGGGCAGAAAGGATCCACAGCACGTACCTGTGGGGGCTCTTTGCCCCGTGAGGGGGAGGTAGCGCTGCTGGACGATGCCAGGGAGGTGGGGCTGGCTTGTGGGGGTCCTTCCTTACGAGACGGGGGCATCTTGTCTAAACCATTCTCCCGTGATGAGTAGGACTGCACGCTGCGGGGGGACGAGGGGTCCTGATCATGAGGACAAACGCAGCCTCGTTCAGCAATAGAAACAAATATTTACTTACTTAACATGTTCAGACACGGGTTACTCTGTCAGCTCCAGGGCAGCTGTGGGTGGTGTATCTCATCACTACTAGTGTGTGAATGGATAAATGACACACTGTAGTGTAAAGTGCGTTGGAGTCCTCTGACTCTGAAACGAGCTACAAGTGCGGGTCATTTATCATTTATCAGACTTATACTACCAACTATTACTATAACTATTTGTGGTCTTTGGTGCCGTTCCTGATGCTGATGAAAACCTGCAGTCCTGTTTTAGTGCAATGGTAAAGAGTTTGTGTTTACATCAGATAAAAAACTGTTAACACACATTTTACACAAACTCAAAACCAAACCAACTATTCATCTTGTTTTCATTTTAAAGGGATAATTTGCTACTTTTTCACATCTTAAATCCTTTTCTTGAGGCGGTATGTGCTAAAATGACGCTTTACAGGGTTAACTAAACGTCACTCAGACCCCACCGGCCTCTGTGGCCAGAATATCGCACTTGCAACTTCAGAGTGGCACGGCAAGGAGTTTCACTTTCAGTTTTACAAAAGTGCATTAATAACAGACACTAAGGGGTGCTAAAAGCAAGCCTGTAAATCTATCAGGTAATATGGGACAGCAGTAGTTTTAAATCATTAAAGGGTTAACAGGTGATAAAACTGCACACAGAGACATTAGATTCAGACTGAATCCAGATCAGATTTGTGTCACAAATCCATTTCAACACGAAGATTTTCTGCACCCTTGTTTGTTTATTTCTAAATGATGAGCTCAGATTTGTGTGTCTGTGTTTTCATCAGATTACGAGTGTCGAGTAATCATGTTCTACTCGGGCTTAAAGAGATTTCAGCTGTCTAAATCAGAAACACCGGCAGGAGGAATATTCTGGTCGGACCTGGTTTTCCCCGGCTGCTCTCAGCTCAGCTAAGGCGTTAGAAAACAATTCAGCTCTCTGCGTATCTCTCACCTTTCCTTGCAGCTCAAATTTAATGCAAAAAATTTATATATTTTTAAAGACTTTTTTCTGCAACAGGCTGAGATTCATGAACCTGTGTGTGTGTGTGTGTGTGTGTGTGTGTGCGTGCGTGCGTGCGTGCGTGCGTGTGTGTGTGTGTGTGTGTGAGGCAGAAAAGGGATTATTGATATTCATGATTCTGTACATGATCTAACTTGATGAAATGAGTCAAACAGAAGCCAGGGGGCACCTACAAACCTCATCCACCACCAAATTATCATCACTCTTATCTGCGTCGCTGCCCTGTGAGAGAGGAAAGGACAAAGTAAAACTGATATTCCCGTTTTCTTCATCTAGACAAACAACAGACTGATGTGAGTTAATATAGGCAACCAGCTGAACTTCACTGGATTTTAAATGATTTAACTAGAAGGTGAAATTCTCTCACGCACGTTACTATTTTAGATGTTAGAAAGTCTTCAAAACTACTGTAAATTCAGGAATGCTGACTGAAAAAGAAACCCTAACAAAGACAACAGTTACTGCAACATAATGGAGCAGGGCTGTAAATATTTCAGAAACCATCTTCAGAAAAAAGGGAGAACATTTCTTGTGTGTGTGTGTGTGTGTGTGTGTGTGTGTGTGTGTGTGTGTGTGTGTGTGTGTGTGTGTGTGTGTGTGTGTGTGTGTGTGTGTGCGTGCGTGCGTGCGTGCGTGTGTGTGTTCTGTCTTCTTGATCCCCAGTGAGTCGTGGTGGATGGCTGCTTATACTGAGACAGGATCTTCTGGAGGTTTCTTCCTGTTAAAAGGGAGTTTTCCTCTCCACTGTCGCTGCATGCTTGCTTAGTATGAGGATTGCTGTATTAGTCACTGACACTAGTCAGTGACTTGATGCAATTTGCTGGGTTCCTTATATAGGAAACATTATTTTTGATTGGCTTAAAGAACTGTGAATTGGAATGTTTATTATGTGAAGTGCCTTGAGACGACTCTTGTCGTGATTTGGCGCTATATAAATAAACTTGAATTGAATTGAATTGAATTCAGCGGTGAAGTTTTCTGATGAGGGCCGGTGGCTGAAACTTTCCTGCATTACCCAAACATTTTAAAGTGTTACGAAAGCATCCTCACATAGTCCGTCATGAACTCCTTCTCGTCTGCTTTCCTCTTCTTGCCGTTGCTGAGGTAGTCTGCAGGGCGACCCTTATCCCCGTTGGACAGAGAGCTCTGCAGGTCGGGTGGAGGGAGAGGATTAGATTGAGACAAGAGTGGCACAGGATGAGGAAATGGGAAGAAGAAAATACGTGATGGTGGAGAGGGAGAGGGTGATAATGAGGTGAGAGTGACTGCATTAATCATATCAGGCTTATGAGCTGCGGAGATGAATGTGAGGGACGACCAGCCGCCTCAGAGAGCGAGAGGGAGAATGTTTTCTTAAATGCCTCCACCTCTAACTTCTGTTTCAACATTTCTACAACCTGATAAATTACAGCTCGTTCTCATCCAGGAGTGAAGTCACACAGCAGAAAGACAAGGATGTGACCATGGGGTTGTAATCTGCACTCACCGGTCCTGCTTCACGGTCTGCTCATTCCAGGTTTCAGGAGGCAGAGCGGGAAAAGGCACAGAAAAACAGAAAAATGCTACATTACTACCCGTCACTTCAGACGCTGATGACTCAGAGTAAAAATATCCCCGAGGAGTGTTGCTACCAGGAACTAATCTGTGCTCGGACAAAATTCCTAAACAAAAATCAATCAGTCCATCAAGCCAAGCGTTAATGCTCATTCTCCTTCTACCTCAGCATAATGTTATCTTCTTAAATGCTGCCTGACTCTGTCCCTGCTCTAGACTCACCTCGACCATTACACTTTCAGCTCATAGAAACAAAAAGGAAGTCATGCATCATTTAAAGCATCTCCGCACCTCTGTGGTGCTCTGCTGCAGCCGCGGAGGCCGCCGCCGCCGCCTCCAGGTGCGCTCTTTCGTCTTTGGCAGCCAGCTGAGCGCCCAAAGCACCAGACAGGGCGAGCAGGCCAGAGCCTCCGCCAAGCGCCAGGCTCGGGTGGGGCAGTCCTGATGGGTGCGGACCCACTGGCAAACCCTGAGCGTGCTGGGAGAGGTGCTGTGCATGTAGCTGCTGCTGCACAGAAGAAATGGACAAGAGACAAAAACAGAACAGAGACAGGAGAGAGAGAAAGAGAGAGAGATTTGGGTGACTTACAAGTAGAGGAGGAAGTGCTCTTGTTGGAAGTAATTAAGAGGGAAAGTGGAGGAAAGAAGAAGGGAACTAATTGCTGCGATGTGCACATGAGGAGAAATGCCATGGTCAAAGATCAAGGCAGTGGCTCTGGAGGAGGGAAAGCTCTGCAGTCACATCTAAGGGTTTAACTGAAATCCTGTTTACTGTTTGCCAATTTCTACAAACGTGTTCTTTGGCCAGTTGCTGCAACTGCTTATAAAAGGGGATTGCGTAAATAATAAAAAATTTGAATAAAATATCAGCCAATCAGGATGTGTTCAAGAAGGCAAAGGTTTATTTGCCTCATGACAAGAAAAAGAAAAGTAGGGAAAACCAAACAAATGGGAGTTTAAGGTACACACGCTATGAGGCAGAGGGGGGAGCCCACGTACCCCTATCGAAGCATTTAGCTCCCCCATGGTCACCTGTTTGGCGCGTTCCATTGCCTGGACCACCTGTTGCTGGTGCTGTGGGACAAAACAACACGTTAGTTAGGAGCCCAACATTAAACTCAACCTAAACATCAATAATAATCAGTGGAACTTTTAGATTTTCTATGTTTATAACAATGATCTGATTTTGCTTTAAGGATTTTTTTAAAATGTATTTGTAAGAAATAAATGTGCTTTAAAAGTTTACATCTGCAGATTTGGGTGGGAAAAAAACTGATAAATGCATGTTTGATCACCGCTTGTGTGTGGGTTGCTGTCACAACGACGAGGCAGAGAAGTGTGTGTGTGTGTGTGTGTGTGTGTGTGTGTGTGTGTGTGTGTGTTTGTCCCACCTCCTGTGACAGGAAGGGGATGAGCTGGGCACAGATCACGTTCAACCGCTTGGCAATCTCCGTCTGAAAGGAGAGGGAAAAAAATACTGTCACTTTGATGAATAAACACACACCCCACACATGCGTGGACACAAAGAACGTACACACACACACACACACACACACACACACACACACACACACACACACACACACACACACACACAAAGCTGTGGCCTGCTTTTCCCCAGACCGATGTGGTAAATATTTCAGCTGCTTACATCTGGTCCATGCAAATGGAAACACTGCCACAGAGTTTGGCTAAAATATTCATGGACAGCATCTGCTGTGGCCACAACCATCTAACAGTGTGTGTGTGTGTGTAAGTGTGTGTGTGTAAGTGTGTGTGTGTAAGTGTGTGTGTGTGTGTGTATAAGTGTGTGTGTGCGCATGTGTATAAGTGTGTGTGTGTGTGTGTGTGTGTATAAGTGTGTGTGTGCGTGTGTATAAGTGTGTGTGTGCGTGTGTATAAGTGTGTGTGTGTGTGTGTGTATAAGTGTGTGTGTGCGTGTGTATAAGTGTGTGTGTGCGTGTGTATAAGTGTGTGTGTGCGTGTGTGAGAGAAAGAGAAAAGACTACAATCACCATCTTGTGTGCGTATGTGCTTCTGATGTGTCCCTGCATGTCTGTTTTGCCTTTGAGTGTTTTAGTGTGTGTGTGTGTGTGTGTGTGTGTGTGTGTGTGTGTGTGTGTGTGTGTGTGTGTGTGTGTGTGTGTGTGTGTGTGTGTGTGTGTGTGTGTGTGTGTGTGTGTGTCCTCCTGAGGGTCACTTGTTCTCTCTGTGGACATGCGTCTCCTCCATCCCTCTGTCATAACCATCTTTCCTTCCCATCTTCATTGCTCTCCATTTTATCATTCTTCTCCAGCCCTTAAGTCCATGAATCCCTCATTCCATACAGTAATCGGCAAGCATCACACACGTGCACGCGGACACAAACATGTCCGACGGCAGGTCCAACAAGGCCGTTAGGACCAGTAATGATATGCATGCAGAGATCATGACAACATCATTATGGCTGCAGGCTGTTTATCTTGTTGACAGCTAGACTCTGCTCTCTCTGTGTGTGTGTGTGTGTGTGTGTGTGTGTGTGTGTGTGTGTGTGTGTGTGTGTGTGTGTGTGTGTGTGTGTGTGTGCGTGCGTGCGTGTGTGCGTGCGTGCGTGCGCACCCATCCTCACCCCTTCCCCCTCTCTTAAGTGATTTATTGATGCTGGACTGAACTTCCACCCCTCTCTTCCCTCTCTCATTCCTCTGACTTGTGCACGTCTCTCCCTCCATGCACTCTCCATTTTTCAGCGGCCCCTCCCACCCCCTCTTCCTCTCACAACCCCCTGCCCTCTTTCCCTCCATCCTCTGAATCCATCACCCCTCCGCCACCCCGAGGGAGACACAATGATTTCTTGTTAGAGAACTTCAGCTACTAAATGACATCTTCAGGAGAGAGAAAAGGGGGGAACATGAGCAATCTACAGGAAGAGAATAAAGAGGGGAGGACAAAATGGGAGAGGAGAAATGAAAAGAGAAGGCGGAGGAAAGAGAAGAGGAGGAAGAGGGCAGATTGGGTTGAGGAAATGACAGCCTGTGGAGGAAGGATGTGGGAGGGTGAAGAGAAATGGAGAAAAGGGAGAGACAGAGGGAAGGCGGGGGAGGATAATCGAGACTGGGTGGAGGTGGGAGGGGTAGAGTGGCGGTGGCACGTCAAATGCAAAGCGATTGAGATGGTGAAATGAGCGAAGAGAGAGCAAGAGAGAAAGATAGAGAGTAGACGGCAGGAAGGCAGTGACCTGATTTAAAGTGAAATTTAGCATGGACTGTATGTCTGCAAGGAGGCAGAGGTGGAGAGAGGGTGGAGGGGAAAAGAGATGGAGGAATCAGTGGAAAGGGATGGTTAAAAAAAAACCTGACATTAAATGAAAAAATATTAAGAGAAAAAGACTGTAAAACCAAACAGAGAGCAGAGTAAAAAAGGAGGAGCAAGTGTGGGAATGATGGAAGGAGTACAAACAGGGATTAACACCGGGTGAGAGGGAAGGGCAGAGGGTTCTCGTGTGTGTGCAGCGAAGAAATGAATTCTGTTTGTGGATCTTATTAACGCCTCCACCGAGTAGCAGCGCTTCAGAAGTCCATCAGGGGACTGAGATTAGCAGCAGAGAGGAGAGAAGTCCACAAAGTTTCTCAGAAGTGAGTGCATGTGAGTGGACATGAGGACAGAAGCGAACAGAAGAGGAGAAAAAAAAAGATAAAATGGTAAATGGCCTGTATTTGATATAGCGCCTTCTACAGTCCTGGAACCCCCAAGGCACTTTACAACACAATCAGTCATTCACCCATTCACATGCTGGTGAGGATGAGCTACATCGTAGCTACAGCTGCTCTGGAGTGCACTGACAGAGGTGAGGCTGCCAACCACAGGCGCCACTGGTCCGTCCGACCACCACCAGCAGGCAAAAGGGGGCTAAGTGTCTTGCCCAAGGACACGACAGAGGCAGACTGAGCGAGGCTCGAACCTGCAACCTTCCGATTGAGGGGCGAGCGCTCAACTCCTGTCTGTGCCACCGTAACCCCACAACAAAACCAGCAGCAAAGAGTAGAAACCTGGAGCTGACTCACCTGTTTGTGCATTTCAATGTTAAGGCCGTAGGACATCTCATAATACTGAAAAGATGGAGAGAATCAGTTAATTAGCACAATCTTACGGTTTGTTTTCATAATTATTTCTGTTCGTATGTATTTAAAACATCCCGATTAAAAGCACCTCAGACAGATGTCCACTTCCTGGGAAATAGAGTAGGGCAAAGAGCTCACAGGTAGGAGGGAGAACAAACACTGATGTCATGGATTATTTCCAGAGCCACAGATTTAGATTTGAATCCAGTAAACTCCGACTCTGCTGCTGCTTACAGAACTTCAGTCACAAATATCTAAATGACAATCTATAAAATCATCATAACTGCCTCACAAGGACATAGCAGCAAAGTGGATTTTAATAACAAGTATTTATAAGATTTCTTGTGAGACTCTTGAAGGAGAAACAATCTCATCAGTTCCTCTTGACCATAAGGAAATTTTCACCTACAACACAAATCGATCACTGCTTCTTCACCCCCCCCCCCCCCCCCCCACCCACCCCTCAGAACCCTCAGAACCTTTTACTGCCAGTGTCACACAATGGGAGCCCAATTACGTGATGTGTTGAGGAACACTGAAGTGCTTCGTGTCGTGAAAGCACATCTCCACTAATTTCATCTCGACTCTGCTGAAAATCAGCTGCGCGAAATTGAGTCTGGGGCGTGAGTCGGAAGCCAGAAAAACCCCAAAGTGATGCAGGGAAATGGTGACTGGATGGACTGCGGCAATAATCACGTCTAATGTGAGCTATTTGACCACGGCTTTTATCTTAAAGTACAAGGAGAAACGGGGGAGGAGCTGAACGCCACAGACACAGCCAAAGATCCCTCACTTACCCCTCCACAGAGGAGCGCGAAAGAAGAACATTTTAAAGTCTGATGCCTGGAAAAGTGACAGGCTGACATTTGCTTTTCAGTGAAGCTGGTAGTGGAGCGTGGAGATTGGCAGTTGGGCAGCCAGAACAGGCTGGCAGGTTGGGAGAAGAGATGGCAGGGGGTCCTCTGTCTCCAGACATCTTTCCTGGCAGTTAGCATGCATATGTGTATGAGCGCAGGTGTGTGTGTGTGTTTATAGTTACAAATGTGTAGGCGTATGCATCTATGTGAGTATGTGTGTGTGTGTGCTTTACAGAGCCATGTGCATGCACGCTCCTGTCTGTGTGTGTTTGCCTCTAAGCCTCCATAAAAGATGCCTTTCCTGGCAGTGCTGCTTAGCAGTTCTTTGCCAAGTTTTTTGCCTGTTGCTTAGCAACATCCAAACCACCCCAAATCATCAGCCAGCAGAAGAGACCTGGCCTGTGTTCGACGCCAGCGAGCATCTCCTCCCCCTCACAATCCCCAACTCTGAGCCAAGATTGCCACATAGCTCTTTTTTGGAACAGCAGGTTCTGGGCGGCCGGCTCTCTGTCAGCTGTGGTGAGTTCTGGCTCTGATCGCAGGTACGCCAGACTTAAAATAAAAAAATAAAGGAGTTTGGGACCTTTTGTTTACCTAGAAAATTATCTGTGTGTGTCCATGAAGTTCTGCACTGGCTGGTGAAATTGGAATTTTGTTTTTATTACTAATAAAATGATTGGACCAAACTGGTAAATACGCTAATGATTTTAGATTTGCTGGAATAATAAATCAGCAAAGATAATTAAATTATAAGATAACTGACTCTGGATGCTTGTAACGGGAGAATGACATTTTATTTTTCCAGTTTTTACAAAGTAAAGCCAAATTCTTTACACGTTAGAGGAAATTTGGACACAATCACCCTGAAAGGAAGATTTCCTTTGGGAAGATGATGAAATTTTGATTTGTGTTTGCGCTCCATAGGAGGCCCGTGTATGTTGGAGTGCTTGTGTGGTCCTGAGAGTGATTTTTTTTTGTGGGTGTTGTTTGGCAGCTGTTAGCAGATGAAAAGGATTTAGGGGACTTGGCAGTGAATTCGCTGTGAGTAAAAGTGTGGAGCTGGCATGTGTGCGTGTGTGTGCGTGTGCGTGTGTGTGTGTGTGTGTGTGTGTGTGTGTGTGTGTGTGTGTGTGTGTGTGTGTGTGTGTGTGTGTGTGTGTGTGTGTGTGTGTGTGTGTGCGTGTGCGTGTGTCTTTCTCACCATCACGTAGTGTCTTTGGATCTCTGTCTTCTCTGTGGCCAGTTTCTCACACTCTAGTTTCAAACTGCAACAGAGAAGGACAGAAAACAAATTATTTGGGTTTGTCTCGTACCCCTAAATAAAAATACACAATGCAATTAGCGACATAACAAATCACTCCTCCAACACTCTCTTCCACCGCTCCCCGTTCCTCCTCCTCCTCCTCCATCACTCACAGGGGAGGGGGAGCGGGGTGACTGGAGTGCTGACAGCCCATTATCACCTCAGAGCAGAGCAGAAATAGACAAAGTCACGCTCAAGGCCTGAAATCCAGCCAAAAACTGCAGGGAGGAACATCCAAGGTGTCTCTCCCCTCCTCTCTCTGGACACTTTTCAGCTCATCCATCCACTGACCTTCTTTCTTATTTCACTGCTTTCCTAATTACCAGTCCGTCCTGTCTTTGTGTCTGTCCAATCCCCTTCTCCATCACTTCTGTCGCCACTATGAATGTTTGAATCACTGCTTCCTCTAACATTCGGGGGATCACGACTGCCTGTTGCTGGTGTCAGAAAAACAAAACAAAAGGCCTCTGATGTAATCAGCCAATCTCCCCTCCTGCACGTCCTGGAAAAGCAGACATATTCTCTCTCTCTTTTTATTAATTGCAGGCCCAAACCCAGAAACTGACTCTCTCCATCACCTCTCCAGAAATACACTCCGCTGCCCAACCTCTGACTGCTCGCTCCCTCCAAACCAATCTAGCACATTTCGGGCCTTTGGCAGTTTACACCAACTTGTTTGCAGGCTGCGGATAGATTGATTGGGGGAGCCGTGGTGAGGTGGGACACTGGGAGTGGGTGGAAGGAGGGTCGTTTGGTGGAGGAAAATTAGAATATGATTAATACCGCAACATTACCCCCAGCCGCAACAGGTAATAACGTCCCCATCCGCTCCTTTTCTCCAGCGCCGTGTGCACACACGCTCATAATTGACTCATTTATCATTGCCAGCCAGTTGAACAGACGAGGGAGGAGAGGGAGGGAAGCAGGGAAGCAGGGAGAGGAGGAAGGTGGTGGGAGAAGAAATGTGGATTAAACCCCACACCCACACTATAGATTTTATTACGGTGGAATTGCCTCTCGGCGGAAGTCGCTCACAGCTGGGTGGAAAACTAAT